>NC_091094.1:1842500-1995000 GCF_024713975.1 Paralichthys olivaceus
CTCTCTTGTTTTCATGACACTCAGTCTTTAATGATTTTTTACCCATTGGAATGATTTGCTCAAAAACAAAGCGTTCTTGTCCTCTGAGTTCACAGGAGCTGTTGTCCAGAGTCTTTGTCCTGCAGCCGACTAGAGAGGAACCTCAGGAGGGTTGTTCCTCCTCACCCGAGCTTTCCTGCTCTCCTGTTTCAGCTTCAGAGTGCGGAGCTTCTGCTGCCGGCGCTTCTCTCGGTACCACAGCTGCTCACAGTACTCGTCCACGCTCAGACTCTTGGTCCCCACCATGTGCAGGTCCTTGTAGCTCCGGTGCTGCGGCGGCCACGAGTTCCCAAGTCCCGGCAGAGACGAGGGCGGGTGAGAGGCCCCGGACTGGCCCAGGAACACAGGTAGGGCTCCCCCCACCGGGCCAGTCTTCCCGTGGTTGGGGCCGTGGCTCTGCTGGTGTCGGGCAGCTGGGTGGAGGCTGTGGTTGGGGATGATGTGAACGCGGTATCGGGCCAGGACCTGGCTGTAGGAGTGCTCATGGCTGCTGCAGGTGTAGACGCCTGCGTCAGCCAGCTCCAGGCGTTGAACCAGCAAACCACGCTTCATGTGGAGAGAGCGGTCGTCATCGCTGTGAGGAAGCTGAGAGAGAGAGAGAGGGAAGCAGGTTTCATGGTGACAAAATGTGTTTGTGTGTATACACTGAATCTCATCATGTCTTCTCCTCTGATACGTCTCCAGCAGATGTTGACTGATTCCGACTCACTCTGTCCTCAGTTTGCTGCGAGCTGCCCGTGTGCCGCTGCACCGTCCACCTGAGCTCGGCCGGAGGTGACCAAGGAACACACTCCAGGAAGGTGGAGTTTCCCTCCACGCCGTACACCGACTTCTCTTCCACAGCGTCAGAGTCTGACGAGGAGAAAGAAGAGAAACACAGATCAGGGGAAATATTCACCAGGTGATTTGTGTGAATCGAAAAAAGGAGGAACACACATTCTAAACAGGAAGAGAAACTAAAGAAACATTTCTGAGATGTCAATCACTTCATCATTTCTTTAACTTCAATAATCTTTACTGCCACTGTGTTGAAGCGGAGAAAACTGCAGTTACACAGAACGGCCCCTAGAGTGAGCCCCATGTCTACCTGCAGCAGAGAATATTCAAGAAGGTATTTTAAATCTGTAGAAACTTTATTGGTTTGTTATCGTGCAACAGTTGAAACTTTGGTTTTGGACAAATAATCAAACATTTGGAAAATGTTCTTGCTGAATTAATTATTGTACAAAATGAACTGTTTAAATATTCAGTGTGTTCCTGTTGCATTCAGTAGTAAATAGAATTTACTATCTGTGATACTATTTTTGAAGGTAGTTAAAAAAGGTCAAATATTTGTATATTTATATACATATTTTATACTTTCTATATACTATATATTTATTACAGTAATTATGTTGATCAAACTGTGACTTTAGAACAAAGCTGAACATTAAACTTCAAAATCAGACATGAAAAAGCATCAAGGCTGAAATGATAAAACGTCAATATTTTAGCAGGTCCTTCTTTCCCTCTGTGCATCGTATTGTAGGAGATCAGTTTGGATCTTGATGCAATAAATCAGCACTAACACATTTATATATTTGAAGGGACCATGAGGCTTTGGCGAAGGTGCGAGCTCTAATGAGAGACATTGTAATTTACCTTCAAGTACATTTCCAGTATAAACACAGGACAAACTGAAGACCCTGCTCAGACTGAACACAGGAGGAGCTGGAGCTTCTGGATGGATCCAGACGTGAGAATCAAACACAGCTGTGGATTTATGCCGATCTCTTATGTGGACGAACAGCGAAGACCACCGTGGTTCTGCGTTCCATCGCTGCGTCACTTTAAACACATGATCGATGGAGGAAATCCTCCTCTCAGATCCTCTGATATAAAGAGACTTCATATCAAACTCACCGTCCTCTGTGACTGGGCACTGACTCCAGGGGTCTCCATACTTCACATCCTGTCTCCGTGCCCGCCTAACACCAAACCAGGGGAAAGTGTGATGTACATGTGGTAACTGTTATGAATGTGTGGTGTCCTCATTACCCCTCTGTCCCTCTCTACCTCTTGCTGGTGGGGAAGAACCTGGAGCAGGTCTGTCCATCCCAGGAGCAGTAGGGGTCTCTGGCCAGACAACACTTAGCACAGTCCGTCCCGTACAGCTCGCTTCATTCTCCACTGAAAAACTACATGCTACAGGATTAGAAAATTAAAGTCCTGCGTGTGTGTGTGTCAGGATTCCCAGAGAACGAAGAAGAGCAGTGAAATGATTTCCACAAATCAAATCAAAGTGAAAAATGATATGGACGAACATGTTTCATCCTAAGAAGTAGTTCTGTTAAAAGATAAAACCATGAAAACGTCGTCAGCCTTCTGATTTTCTTTCTCACAGTTTAGTGGCAGCAGCGTAATGGAACCAGCTCAAATCACCGTACTTTATATGCTTCCAACCTCTTGCTCCAGTATTTCTTGGGTCGGGGGCTGGAGAGACTGTGAGAAACTTCACATAGTGGGTAAAAAAACACGAAGCTTCCTGTGAAAGCTCGAGTTCTTTTGGTTCCTGGATCAGAAGCAGTATTGAAACTCTACGTCACCTGGAAGACGGTCAGCTCCTCCAGAATGAGCTCCTCTGTGTCCCAGTTGTGTTTGATGACCGACACCGCCTTCACCACCTTCCCATCATCTGCACGGCAACAGGAGAGCGTTCGAGTCAACGCACATTTCATCCACATTCACAATAAATCCAAAATAACTAAATATACAATAAAGAGAGAAAACTCATGGTGCACACATCACACATCCTACAGTGGTAACCGTAGTAACCAACAACACACAACTGCTACACAAACCAGCTGCTACAGTCAAAGCAGCCAATGTGTTTACACATGTTCACTGAGAACATGAGGAAATCACATGAATCTGCTCATGGAGGAAAATATCATGGGATGATTGTATGTAGACATTTGCATGTAAACATACTGCACACACACACACACACACACACACACGTTACAATGATCCCAGGGAGCCTCGTAAACCTCAGAGGTCGTGCTGTGGGAAATCTCCTTTGCACATGTATGTTTACAGTGAGTGTGTGTGTCAAACGAACCTATACCCTACACCAGGGGTCACCAACACGGTGCCCGTGGGCACCAGGTCGCCCCCAAGGACCACATGAGTCGCCCGCAGGCCTGTTCTGAAAATAACACAACTCACCAGTGAGCTGCGTCTTAAATTTGATATGCGTTTCTAATTCATTGAATGATTTATTTTTGATTCTGTCAAATGTTTATTCTCATTCTGAAGTTGACTCCTGACTATGATTTGTTAGCGGTCGGTCGGTGGCTCGTGAAAATGGAACATTTGTCTGATGAAATGTTGAAGAAGTGATCGTCTGAAAATGTAAACACTTGCTGAGATTCATAGAAATAAAGTGTTGAACCCTGATATCATCTGTTTCCCACCTTGTTAAGTCAATGTTGATAATTACTGTGAGAAATCATGAACGTGATCAGCGTCTTCACACAGATGAGAATCATTTATCATTAATAATAATATATAACTATCAAACTGGCAGCCCTTCGTATGACTCAGTTCCCATGAAGTAGCTCCGTCTCAAAAAGGCTGGCAATGAAATACGATGAAATTCATGTGTCTGACTCAAAGTGATTTAAATGGGTTTCACTTTGTGTCCTGCCCTTGCAGCGCGAAACCTTGAGCAAAGCCAGACAGCCAGAGGACATCCAAGTCTTCACTGAACACACGAGGCTCGACTCTTCTTGTTATTCACTGGGTTTGATTTGTGTTGTACAACTGGAACATTACAGAGAAAAGAAGAACATAGTTAAGTTCCTATAACACATTACAGGTTAGTACTATACACATACTGTCACTACAAAGTATAAATGTCCTTTTCTGTATGAAAACAGCCAAACGGTCAAAAACTGCAGTCACAACGAATTAGCAAAAAGAGCTAGCTCCTGTGCTAATATTGTGCTAACAGAGCAGTGCCGATGAGCAGCTCAATCAGACAGTTAACATGAGATTGCTTATACACACTACTTACAGACAAATAGTCTCCAGGGCAGAAGCGCAGCAGAAAACCTTTCAGGAACACCGTGAATTATTATCGCTGTTAGTTTTCTCTGAGCTGAACTTGAAGAAGTACGGAGCTAACTGAAGGAGCAGAGAAGAGGCGCCCTGGGACAGAGCGGTGAGGACATCACTCTGATGCTACTTCTGAAGACTACAAACAATAAAGAGTGCTCACTCGGATGCTCCAACAGAAAACAGAACACTGGCTGTTCTTTAAACTTAACACACTTTTTAACTAACCTATTGGTTTAATTTGACCACAATCAGCAGTCAGCACACTTTGTGTCCAACTAAATCAACGTGTGATGTGAATCCAGGAACCTGAAGCAAACAGACAGGATGTGGTTATACACACATGGACATATACTGAGGGACAAAGGTGGACAATGATAAAGACAGACTTAGATACACTAGATGTGACTCTGTATAGAGGGTTTATATATTCTGCTGGGTGTCATTTCAATAAACACATTCTTCATGTGAATAAACACAATCCATAACGAGGGATAAGATTTTGGGGCAAGAAGGTTCGTGGTTTGAATCCCGGTTCAGATGCGGTGTCTCTGTGTGCAGTTTGCATGTTCTCCCCGTGTTTTCTCCAGGTGCTCCGGCTTCATCTCACAGTCCAAACACATGCAGATGAGGGGTTGGGTGAATTGGAGACTACACACAAGCTGCTGCTGCTTCACCCTCTGGATCATTAGGACACAGCTCAGCCTCCGTCCACACACACTGTCCTCTTCACACTGTCCTCTTCACACTGTCCTCTTCACACTCACCTTTATAAAGATCACAGTCTCCATCTGTTGAGAGAAGAAGACATCAGTGTTTACAGAGACTCACTTCATCAGCTGTGAGTCAGTGATGCAGCACATCCAGTATAAAGAGCAGCAGGGACTTCAGTCCTGTTCAGAGGTGGAGCAGCTTCCTCTCTGCTTCATGTTCACGTGTTGGAATGAACACGCTAAGAGCTGCACACACTTTGACCATCACGTGTGTTTCCTCTGCATGTGAACGTGCAGAGTGGACACTTGAGAGGTGGATTTCCTGCTGTTACAGGTGAAGCCATGTTTCACTGTGTGTTGATGAACATGTGCTTCTGACAAACTGTCAGTGGACAGATGAGACAGATGAGACAGATGGACAGATGGACCTCAGCAGAGCTTCTGCTCTGTAGAGACAGCTCATGGTTACCATGGTG
The DNA here is from genome assembly GCF_024713975.1 of Paralichthys olivaceus. Classification (NCBI taxonomy): domain Eukaryota; kingdom Metazoa; phylum Chordata; class Actinopteri; order Pleuronectiformes; family Paralichthyidae; genus Paralichthys; species Paralichthys olivaceus. Next base: position 1,847,827 of record NC_091094.1, read on the forward strand.
ATGATGCTTCTCTGAGGCTTCAGTCACACTGATCTCAGAGCTGTGACAAAGAGCCAACTGATCAGTTGTTCACTGATGAAGTGAGAGAACAAAGTGTCTCAGATCAGATGAAGACGTCTCTGCTCATCATGTGAGGCTGTCAGCTGTGGTCCAGCTTCACTTCCTGTTCACATGAAAACAACAACAACTGTCGTCTTCACATCAATCAAATGATCACAACCGGCTTCTGGCTCGTCTGATTGGCCGACTGTTGTCTCTCTGTGTTTCTGTCCAATCCTGAAGTCTGTCATCGTTGTCCTCTCACAGCTTCACTGAGGAAACACTGAGGCCTGAACTACGAAGACACTTCAACATGTCCACACAACAGAGTAGTTACTTTGCTCAGTGGGCGGAGCTTTTAAACAGGTTGATCTCCAACTTCACCTGCTCCGGAGCATGTTAGCCGTCCATCATCAGTTACCATGGTGATTTAACCTGATAAGAAGTGAACGAGCTTCGTAGGACTGAAAAAACTAAACCTGAAGTTAACCTGATAACCACAAATCCTGCTTCTGGTCCAGACCCTGGATCTTCACTGTGATACTGACTGTGTTTAGTAAAATACTGATGAAAGCAGCGTGGACTGACTCCAACCATCTACTGACCTCAGAGTCTCCAGTGGACAGGTTGGACTCTGTAGAAGACCACACAGCTCCTTCACTCCTGAGTCCTGCAGCTCGTTGTCACTCAGATCCAGTTCTCTCAGATGAGAGGGGTTTGACCTCAGAGCTGAAGCCAGAGAAGAACAGCTGATCTCTGACAGTCTGCAGCTCCACAACCTGAAGAAAGAATAAAACTTAACTGTAAATTAATCTGAGTTCATGTGTGAAAATAACAGATATTCATGTCAGCACAGACTCATAACATGGAAGATAAATATGAAATCAGACATGTTGGACTAAAGACGAGTCCTGATTCAGTAACAACAGATTATTTGGACCCGGAGACTCAACCTGGATAAAGAAATGTGAATATTTGAATGTGTCCTCCTGTTATTGTGGATCGTCATCATGTCAACACAGACTCTCAACATGCTGCTGACCTCAGTCCAGTCTGTGACCTGAAGATAAATATCACATCAGACATGTTGGACCATTGTTTCATTCATCTCCTTCTTCTCTGTGTGTTTGGTCACTGAGTAGGTTTGTGTCATTAAACACTGTTTAAAGTAGAGATGGCTCCTGACAGTCACTTCCTGTTTGGTTCTATACTCATCAACTGTCCAACGTGCTTCAATAAGAACGTGTCTTATTGTTGAGAACCTGAGGAGGACGAGTGCTCGGTCTCTGTCCACATGTTACTCACTGACACTTTATGAATGGAGTTGGACTGATGAGGTGGACGTGACTGACAGGCTGGGTGAGGGACAGATGACTGAGGGACAGTGAGCAGAGCAGAACTGAGACAATTCAATTTCGATAGATAATGACCAAATAAGAAAGAACGTTGGAAAAGTGAACATTCAAGGATTTAAGGACCTGACCTCAGAGTCTCCAGTGGACAGGTTGGACTCTGTAGAAGACCACACAGCTCCTTCACTCCTGAGTCCTGCAGCTCGTTGAAGCTCAGATCCAGTTCTCTCAGATGAGAGGGGTTTGACCTCAGAGCTGAAGCCAGAGAAGAACAGCTGATCTCTGACAGACTGCAGCTCCACAACCTGAAGAAAGAATAAAACTTAACTGTAAATGAATCTGAGTTCATGTGTGAAAATAACAGATATTCATGTCAGCACAGACTCATAACATGGAAGATAAATATGAAATCAGACATGTTGGACTAAAGACGAGTCCTGATTCAGTAACAATAGATTATTTGGACCCGGTCTCTGTCCTGCAGATCAGTTTATGAAATCCAGAACTAAACACAGATGAGTTTTAACAAGTAGCTGAATATTTAAAATGTCCCAGATTAATGAATGAATGGATTCAAGTTATGTCTGAAGAGGAATTATGTTCAATGAGTATTAAACGAAGCGTTCGGGCATAGCTTCACTTGACAACAAATGACGTCATGAGGTCAAAGCGCAAACTCCGCTAGGGTACGCTCGTTTACATTCCCCGGGCGGTCCGGGGGTTTACGTTACCACTATATAGTCTATGCATAATATGTCAATGATCTCCGGCTATGGCCATGATCCAAACCTGTGACTCTCTCTCTCTCTCTTTATGTTATGACGGCCCATTAAGTACATTTGCAGGTATTTTCTTTATCTAATATATTTTATTTTATTGGATTGTTTATTAAAAACAAAAGGGGGGGGGGGGGGGGGGGGGGGGGTTCTATCTTATGTTGATTCTCTATCAGATAATTGAATCACTAGTTTAATAGACTGATTATAGCTCAAATACTTTTCTATCAAAGAGACAGTGGCTGAGACCAAGAGTGTGATCTCAGAAAAAGCTTGGAAGCTTTGGGAGTCTTGTGTTTTTCTTTAGAGAATGACACTGAGGATAATGGGGAGGTTGGGGTTGATGTGTTCATTGTTTGTGTTGAAGGTTTTATCTGTATTCACTTGGTCATGTTTGAACGTACTAAGGTCGACTAGAGTTACACAGCTAACTCAGATACATCACAAAAGGTATAAAATGATCCTTCACATTTTCTTCTTCCATAAACTCTGATGGCAACACCTGCTCCCTCAACTTCAGGGAGAAACGGCTGCCACATGAATCTAATCAGCTGGAATGTTCGGGGACTTAACCATCCAATCAAACGTCATCAAGTATTCTCTCATCTCTTACACCTTAAAGTCAACATTGCATTTCTTCAACAAACTCAGCTACAAATAGAGATCACCCGAAAATGAAGAAAGATTGTGTTGGACAAATGTTCCAGTCTAAATTCAACAGTAAAGCTAGGGGTACTGCTATTTTGATTCATAAATCAGCTCCATTGATTGTCTCCCATGTAGTAGCTGACCCAAATGGCCGTTATGTAATTGTAACTGGCTCTTTATTTAACGCCCTTTACTCTTAGCTAATGTATACGCCCCCAACTGGGACGATAGTGATTCTTTCAGAAACGTTCTTCACTCATTACCTGGTATTAACACTCACTCATTATTACTTGGGGAGACATGAATACTATCATGGACCCTACACTTGACCGCTCTTCCACAAGACCGTCACCACTCTCAAAGTCTGCTCTGGTTCTGCAGTCGTATCTGGAGACCGATGGGGTCGTTGACGCACGGCCACTTCTTTATCCATCAGACAACACTGGTTTTTCTCTCCTGTACATCAAACATACTCGTGCATCCATGACTTTTTGGTTGATGAAAAGTGATTATCTCAGGTAAAAGCATGCCTGAAGTTTTTCTTGTGAAAGTTGACATTTGACTTCATTTCATGTTATTGTTTATCCTTTTGTTTTGTTTGTTCATCTTTTTATTTAGAGATATTATTGTCACTATTACTATTGTTTTGTTTGTTTGTTTCTATTTGTTGTGTATGAGATGATTTTTGTTTTCGGGGGGAGGGACATGTAGAGGGGAGGGGACGAAGATGCAACAGACACACCTCTGTATTAGCATTTAGCACTTACTGGATTACAAAGCTGCTGTATGTTGTTGATAAAAAAGAAAAGAAAATAATTTAAAAAATAATACAATGAGTATTAAATGAGATGAACTGTGTATAAATGCTGTGTTATAGATATGAGATCTACAAAAGTCAGTCAGTGAACTGACCTCAGAGTCTCCAGTGGACAGGTTGGACTCTGTAGAAGACCACACAGCTCCTTCACTCCTGAGTCCTGCAGCTCGTTGAAGCTCAGATCCAGTTCTCTCAGATGAGAGGGGTTTGACCTCAGAGCTGAAGCCAGAGAAGAACAGCTGATCTCTGACAGACTGCAGCTCCTCAACCTGAAGAAAGAATAAAACTTAACTGTAAATGAATCTGAGTTCATGTGTGAAAATAACAGATATTCATGTCAGCACAGACTCATAACATGGAAGATAAATATGAAATCAGACATGTTGGACTAAAGACGAGTCCTGATTCAGTAACAATAGATTATTTGGACACGGAGACTCAACCTGGATAAAGAAATGTGAATATTTGAATGTGTCCTCCTGTTATTGTGGATCGTCATCATGTCAACACAGACTCTCAACATGCTGCTGACCTCAGTCCAGTCTGTGACCTGAAGATAAATATCACATCAGACATGTTGGACCATTATTTCATTCATCACCTTCTTCTCTGTGTGTTTGGTCACTGAGTAGGTTTGTGTCATTAAACACTGTTTAAAGTAGAGATGGCTCCTGACAGTCACTTCCTGTTTGGTTCTATACTCATCAACTGTCCAACGTGCTTCAATAAGAACGTGTCTTATTGTTGAGAGCCTGAGGAGGACGAGTGCTCGGTCTCTGTCTACATGTTACTCACTGACACTTTATGAATGGAGTTGGACTGATGAGGTGGACGTGACTGACAGGCTGGGTGAGGGACAGATGACTGAGGGACAGTGAGCAGAACTGAGACAGTTCAATTTAAATAAATGACCAAATAAGAAAGAACTTTAGAAAAGTGAACCTTCAAGGATTTAAGGACCTGACCTCAGAGTCTCCAGTCGACAGGTTGGACTCTCCAGTCCAGCACACAGCAGCTTCACTCCTGAGTCCTGCAGGTCATTGAAGCTCAGATCCAGTTCTCTCAGATGAGAGGGGTTTGACTTCAGAGCTGAAGCCACGACTTCATAGTGAATCTCTGAGAAGAAACAACCACCGAGTCTGTAATTAAAGAAAATATCAAATGTGTTAGAATAAAATCAGAAAACACAACATTCATACAAAACGTGATCATGTGACCCTCACCCTGGTTAATCCACTTTTCCTCTTGAACATTTGATCTTAAAAACACCTCAAGAGAATCCTTTCAGATTTGGTACAAGCGTTCATTCAGACTAACAGATGACCTCATTAGATTCAGGTGGTCAAAGGTCAGAGGTCAAGGACTTGAACATGACGCCTCAAGTCTGTCTTTAGAGAACTTCTTCACATTTTGACCATTGGACTCAAAGATCAACTGATTAGATTTCAGTGGTCGAAGGTCAAAGGTTACAGTGACCTCATATTATTGTGAATGCAACATGTCAGTGACCTGCAGGGACTGACTCTGCACTGGTTGGTGGTGGTGCACAGACACAGGATGAGAATTCTAGTTTGAAGAAAGAATAAACTGTTCATGTTTAAAACTTTTCAACTAAGTTCACGTTCATTTGTTCTGTTTTTTATTGGGATGATTTAGACGACAGTTTTTAATCGATGGTGTCGGATCATGAATCCAGATCTTCACTTTAACACGGAGTCCTGCAGTTCACGGTCTCTGAGCACAAAATGTTGACGAGTCATGTTTCATGTTTAAATGTAGCCTCAGAAACTCTGGAGTGAATCAAACCGACTGAGTTCATCTTTCACCAGCTTCAAGAAAACTTCTAGAACATACTGGATATACAACAATGAGATGAGAATGTGTATATACCATATGTACACATGTACTATTGTATACATATATTATACACACACACACTACATGTCTTTGGTTTGTGGATGAAGCTGGAGAACCCAGAGAAAACCCTGCAGACAGGAGGAGAACATCCTCCTCACAGAGAGGCTGCACTAACAGTGTTGACCACTACAACACCATGCTGCCCACAAGAAGGAGAATCATTGAACACTGTGTGTGTTTGACTCATCTACACTGATTCAACATGTTATTGATCATGTCTGGACTCACAGAGCCTTCCTGCAGTTCCTCACAGCTGGGATCAGTCTCAGTCGACCCTGGTTCGATGTGTTGAACTTCTCCAGGTCCAACTCATCCAGAACCTCCTCTGACATCTGCAGCATGTAGGCCAGAGCTGAGCAGTGGATCTCAGAGAGTTTCTCCTCTGATTTGTTCTCTGACGTCAGGAACTGTTGCATCTGCTGATGTACTGAGTGGTCGTTCATCTCAGTCAGACAGTGGAAGATGTTGATGCTTCTGTCAGGAGAAATGTCATCACTCTGCATCTTCTTCAGGTTGTTGATGATTCTCTGGATGATGTTTGGATTGTTCTCTGTCCGACCCAGCAGGCCTCCTAAGACTCTCTGGTTGGACTTCAGACTGAGGCCGTGAAGGAAGCGAACAAACAGATCCAGATGACCATTTTTACTGGTGAGGGATTTCTGCATGGTTCTCTTCAGGAGGTCATCCAGGGAGAAGGTACCATCTGTGTTTTCATATGTTCCCAAGAAGTTGTTGAGTTCTTCTGAGTTCCTCTCGGTGTAACAGTGGAACATGTAGACTGCAGCCAGAAACTCCTGAACGCTCAGATGAACAAAGCAGTAGACTGATTTCTGGAAGATCACACACTCTCTTCTGAAGATCTCAGTACAAACTCCTGAGTACACCGAGGCCTCTGTGACATTAAGACCACACTGCTCCAGGTCTTCTTGGTAGAACATGATGTTTCCTTCCTCCAGATGTTTAAGCGCCAGCCTCCCCAGCTTCAGAAGAACGTCCCTGTCAGCCTCCATCAGCTGCTGTGGACTCGTCTCATGTCCTCCACCGTACTTGTTGTTCTTCCTCTTTGTCTGAACCAGCAGGAAGTGTGAGTACAGGTCCGTCAGGGTCTTGGGCAGCTCTCCTCTCTGGTCTGTGGTCAACATGTGCTCCAGAACTGTAGCACTGATCCAGCAGAAGACTGGGATTTGACACATGATGTGGAGGCTCCTGGACGTCTTAATGTGTGAGATGATTCTGCTGCTCAGCTCCTCATCACTGAATCTCCTCCTGAAGTACTCCTCCTTCTGGGCGTCAGTGAAGCCTCGTACTTCTGTCACCCTGTCAACACATGTAGGAGGGATCTGATTGGCCGCCGCAGGTCGGGAGGTTATCCAGACGAGAGCCGAGGGAAGCAGATTCCCCTGGACGAGGTTTGTCAGCAGCACGTTGACTGATGACCTCTGTGTGACCTCAGACACGACCTCCCTGTGGTTGAAGTCCAGAGAAAGTTTGCTTTCATCCAGGCCGTCAAAGACGATCACAGGTTTACAGACAGCGAGCGTCTCTGCCGTGAGCTTCTGTAATGTTGGATGGAAAACACGGAGCAGCGTGAGAAGACTGTGCTGCTCGTCTCTCACCAGGTTCAGCTCCCTGAACGAAAGCACAACCAGCAGACCCACATCTTGGTTTTCTAAACCCTCTGCCCAGTCCAGAGTGAACTTCTGCACCGAGAAGGTTTTTCCAACGCCAGCGACGCCGCAGGTCAGGACGACTCTGATGCTGCTCTGCTGGTCAGTGAAGGCTTTAAAGATGTCGTGGCACTTGATGGGAGTGTCGTGGAGGCTCTTCCTCTTGGAAGCCGTCTCAAGCTGCCTCACCTCATGTTCAGTATCAACCTCTTCGCTCTGTCCCTCTGTGATGTAGAGCTCAGTGTAGATCCTGTTGAGGAGGGTTCTACTTCCTGTTTCCTCAGTTCCTTCAGTCACATGTTCACATCTCCTCCTCAGACTGATCTTATGTTGGTCTAAAACCTCCTGCAGACCCCGATCTGCTGAAAGACAAGAAACAATGTCAGAGACAGAGAATCTGAGAATCTGCTGATTGTTTTCATCAGATACAGAAAAACTAGAGAAATCAAAGCTTTTGAACTTTGTGCTTTTATAACCAAGTGAAATGTTGATGCTGTATGAAGGAACAAAATCAAACATGTGCTGTTGTCAGAAGTGAAGACATCAGCAGACACATGTACAGTGCTGCTCTGACCGGCTGTCTGAGCTCCAGCTCCTCTTCTGGATCTTTGTCCACACTGGGGACAGGAGGAGTCTCCTGAAGAACCAGACTGGTCCCAGTATGAGGTGATGCACTGTCTGCAGAACCAGTGTCCACAGCTGGTGGAGACTGGATCCTTCAGGACGTCCTGACACGAAGCACAGCGGGACGACTGCTCCTCCTCAGAAACATGACTCCTCCTCCTCTCTCTGTGAAGACATGTCCTGATAAGTCAAATGTCACAGTCACAGGTCGTCATCACTTCTGTCAAGGAGGTTTTGTTTCCACCCTGTATGTTTGTGTGTTGGTTGGTTGGTTCGTTAGTGGGATTATAAAAACCACTGAACAGATCACCAGTAAACTTGGTGAAGGATGTGTTCTGTGAACCAGATGTTCAGAGGACTGATGTTTATGAGTGAAATGGATCTAGTGAATTTCAAAGTGGTTTCATCAGGAGCGTGTTGGGCCTTGGTGGAGGTCTGAGCTCTTTGAGGGATTCTGAGAGATTAGTCACCAATTTCAATGAAGCTGTGTCCTAATGCAGGGGCCACACTAGAGGAAACTACATCCTCTTCAGATCAGTTCACAGTAGAAACAGTCTCTTACTTTGTGTGTGAGGGTCCAGGTTCATTACTGAAGTTTGGAGGATAATGTTTGGACCGGTCACTCTTCAGAGACACACAGCTGAACTCTGGAGACTCTGCTCTGTCCTCTTCCTCCACATCACCACTCATCTTCAGTCTGAGAGGAAAAACCCTGTGATGTCAAACACACAATGAAGCCAGGTGCATAGATTCCGTGTTTCTTCAAATATAACAAATGAACTAGACGATTGTCTAGAGCGGCACTTTGGCAGGGCGGCCAAATGTGAAGAGCTGAGGAACGTGTCAATCAAGCTGCAGCCGCCTCCTTCACTGCCTCCCGCCCCCAGCTCTCAAGAGCCAGTGGTCCATTCAATTTAACTTTATTTAACTTGATCAGAGATTGTCCTCAAATCCATTGACAGGATACTGCAGCATGTCTAAACAACCGAGATCATGTGGTCGGGAACATAAGAAGACTGTTGAAGTTCATTGTTAAATATATTGATCCCTGCAGTGTTGTGCTCCTTCATATTTGTTCTCAACGCTGAACTGAACAGACGTGAGCAGCGTTCACTCTTGCTCTTGGTTTCCTCATCATCGTATAGACCAGGGGTGAGGAACCTTTTTCACATCAAGGGCCATTTCAATTTGTATAAAGTCCTCCGAGGGCCACACTATTATGAACACATACCTAGGGACGCAAAAAGAGACGGGACAAAAGTCTGTAAGCTCTGTGTTACTCATGAGCTGCATGTCTTCACATGTCAGCCTCTGAGGCTGGAGCTGTTTCTCTGGTGAGGCCTCTGATGCTACGAGGGACTCCTTCACAAACTCTCCTTCCACACGAGGCTTCAGCTTCGTGGTTATTAATTCACTCACCACAAAACTTGCACGTGTAATATTCTCTGTCAGTCTGTGGTCGTGTGAAAGCTGCTTGTTGAGGTTAGCATGACTCAGCTGTAATGGTGCTGGAGATTTCCACACACACACACAGTCAGAGTGCTGTGCTCTAGCACCAGTCTTCAAACTAATGCTCTAATTCTCCTGGTTCAACTATGGTGGGGCTGACCCGTAAGAATCATGTGTGTCTGTTTGTGTCTTTGAGAAATGTTTAAACACACAAACTGATGGACGGACGGGTTCAGCCATTTTGTCCCCACTCGCTCTAAATGGGCGAGAGACCTTGACTCCCATGCGTTTGGTTTTCGGTATTTTAGCGATTTGCGAACGAACCGCTGGACGAACGTTGTAGAAAAGTCACAGCACAGAGATCGAGACAAATGCGCACGATCTCATGTCTTTAGTGTGAATGTGCGTCAAACTTTGTGGGAGGAGCAGCGGGACGAACATTTACAAGAAAGTTTGGAGGAAGAATAATATAAATGTTTGTAAACACTCACTCCTTCTCCTCCTTCTGCTCCTTCTGCTCCTCGGTCTTCACTTCTCCTCCTTCTGCTCCTCGGTCTTCACTTCTCCTTCTGCTCCTCAGTCTTCACTTCTCCTCCTTCTCCTCCTTCTGCTCCTCACAGTTCAAACTGTCGACGTGACGCAGAATCATAAACTTGTTTACTCTGAAAACACTTTCACTTTCACTGACTCCTCCCCCTCTCTGCATTTACTGGAAATCACATGACTGTGTGTGTGTGTGTGTGTGTCTCTCTGTGTGTGTCTCTCTGTGTGTGTGTGAGTGTGTGTGTCTGTGAGTTCCCCCAGCAGTCTCGACCTATAGCAGCATAACTGAGGGAGGATGGAGGCTGGATTTTTAAGATTAAATCCCATGGACGGTGATAAGACCTGAAAACCTTACAACATGGTTTCTCTCTCTCTCTCTGAAATTGGTACAATCTCTCAGTCACCTGGATGTCATGTGTTCAAAATGCAGCTTTTATACATGTCTTTCTCTCTCTCCCTCCCCCTCTCTCTCTCTCTCTCTCTCTCTCTCTCTCTCAGGGTCTCTCTCCTTCCTCTTCAACTAAACGTCTCTCTGTGGAGCGAGCAGCGAGCACAAGGCACCCATTCAAAATGTCTCCCCCGGGAGGGAGGACTTTTCTAGTTTAATTCAAGTTTTTTCCAAATGTTAAAACACAATTTTTCTAACTAGGCTGGTTTTATCAAAAATACTTAACACAATTCACAAAACCACACACTCAAACTGCAAAATACCTCATATATCCTAAAATGAAGCACTGCAACCAAAACTACACATAGCATTATCAAAAGCATCATTCATTCATATGACCAGATTTGTGTCTAACCAACTACACACTGTTGGCCATAATGAAAAGCACTCTCATCTTTAGTTGGCTTTGCCATAATACTGAAATAGTTCAAATTGTAGAACATTCTTCAGATTGTTCACATGCACAGAAATATTTGCAGATACACACATATGCTGTTAAAACATTTTTATTTTTCACTGAACAAGTCATATGCACAGCAGATATATTTATCAATTGCAGAAAAAATATATAGAAAAATAAAGGTGCACACCTGTGGTCTTTTCATAGTGCTTACTTCCTGATTGAAGTGGTAACAATTAAGCATTGAGGTGTTTGGCCAGGTGGCACATATATTGACCAATTAGCTCATGTAGTGTCATTTTCAATGGCAGTGTTTTGAAATGGCAAGCGTGACTTTATGTCAGATTGTTGTGTCTTGTGCAGAGAACCGTGTTCAGTGCATTTAAAAAGTGACATTTTTAATTGCAAAATGTGTTTAGACTTTTAGAGGCTTGAGGGGAGGTTTTGCTTTCTGTGTGTCAGTTTAAATAATTGTGCTATGCATGTCATCTTAGTGTTTTAGCAATTAGAAAAAAAGGTAATATTGTGGAGGTGGAAGAAAGCTGCCCTAGAGACTTGTTTTATGTGTTGGTCAAATGTCCTGGTTGAACATAACTCAAGGTTCCTCACAGTGGAGCTGGAGGACAAACTGACACCATCCAAGGTGACTCTGTGTTCAGACAGTGATTCTCTGAGATGTTGAGGGTCAATTACAACCACCTCAGTTTTGTCTGAATTCAGAAGTAAGAAGTTCTGGCTCATCCAGGCCTTGATGTTCTTGAGACGTTCCTGAAGTTGATTCGATTCATCAGGCTTCAGAGAAATGTACAGCTGGGTGTCGTCTGCATAACAATGGTAGTGTATGTGGAGCTTTCTCATGATGTTGCCCAAGGGAGCATATATAAGGTGAAGAGTATCGGTCCAAAGACAGAACCTTGTGGAACTCCATGATTAACTTGCATGTGCATGGAGGGGTCATTGATTACGTTAACAAATTGAAATCTATCTGATAAATATGATTGAAACCAGTCTGATGTTCCTCTGATCCCTTCATGTTGTTCTAGTCTCTGTGATCTTATGATCTATGGTGTCAAACGCTGCACTAAGATCCAACAGGACGAGGACAGAGACAAGTTCATCATCTGAGGCCATGAAAAGGTCATCAGTGACTTTTAACAGCTGTTTCTGTGCTGTGATGGATTCCACATCCTGACTGAAAGTTTTCCAACAAACCGTTACGACCTGAGTCGTCACACAGCTGGTTAGCAACAGCTTCCTCTAGGATTTCAGAAATGAAGGTTTGATGTGGGTCTGTAATGAGCTCAGACCTCTGGATCAGGCGTAGGCTTTTTATCAGAGGTTTAATTACAGCTACTTTAAAAGCTTGTGGTACGTAGCTGGTTAACAAAGACATGTTCATCTGATTTAATATGGAACTGTCAATCAGGGGGACACGTCCTTACAAAGTCCAGTTGGGACAGAGTCTAAAAGACAAGTTGTTGGTTTACATGACGAAACTAATGAGGTCAGTTCAGGAAGATCAACAGAAGAGAAATGGTTCAAACATAAATCTGGTTCTATGGTTCCAGGACCAGACAATGTATCTGTGCTCTTCATGGGGAGGAGGTGGTGGATCTGATCCCTGATGTTATAATTTGATTTGTGAAGAAGCTCATGAAATCATTGCTTCTCAGAGTTAGAGGAATACATGGGTCAGTAGAGCTGTGACTTTCTGTCAGCCTGGCTACAGAGCTGAAGAGGAACCTGGGCTGGTTCTGACTTTCTTCTATTAATGGTGAATAATAAGAGGTTCTGGCATTTCTGAGAGCTTTCTTGTGATTCATCAGGCGATCCTTCCAGGCTCGGTGAAAGTCATGTTGACTGGTGGAACGCCACTTCCTCTCCAGCTTCAGTGATGTTTTAAAACACGTGTTTGAGAATTATACCTTCTTCTTTTTTAGCAGGCGACAGCATCAAGGGTTGTTTTAATGAGGCTGCTGTTCTATGAACAAAGTTATCAACTAATGTTGGAGTAAAGTTTTGATAACTTTCCTGTATTGTACGGACACATGGCTGAGAGGTAAGTCTAGAAGGAAGCAGTTCTTTACATGGGTTCACAGTTTTATCAGATAAACACCGACTATCATAGAATTTCTGTCCAGAACCAGTGTCGTCAATAATTCTAAATTCAAATGTAATTAAAAAATGGTCGGACAGAAGAAGGTTCTGTTGAAATATTACTACATGTTCAATGTCTCTGCCATATGTCAGAACAAGATCAAGAGTGTGATGTCAGCAGTGAGTGGGTTTATTCACATGTTGAGTGAAACTGTTATTGAGTCTGTTATTGAGTTGAAAGCTGAACTAAGGCTGTCGTTGGCAACATCTCCATGAATGTTGAAATCACCGGCTATAATGATTGTATCTGTCCTAAGAACTAGTTCTGATAGAACTTCAGAGAACTCAGATACAGACTCTGAGTAAGGGGCAGGAGGACGATGTATGATAACTAGATGAATTGGTTGATGTGATTTCAAGCTTGAATGGATGAGGCTGATTATCAGATTTTAAAGTAGTTATAACTTTCTTTCGGTCGAGGGTTGATAGATGAGTCAGATCTAGAGATTGCTGCAGCCCCCCCACCTCTGCCTGTGCTTCGAGGAGTATTAGTCTGGGTTGGGGGGGCGTCGCTTCATCTAAACCTCCATATTCTCCATCTTGCAGCCAGGTTTCTGTTCAACATAAGAGATCGATGTGATGATCAGGAATCAGATCATTAATAAGGAACCATTTTGTATTGAGTGACCTGATATTTAATAAACTGCATTTTATACTTATACATTGGTTGTGTTGACTTTTATTAGGTTTGAATGTATTACTCCTCTCCTGATTACTTTTGGTTCAATGAATTTAGGTGGTCGGGGGGGCAGACACAGCTTCTATAGGATATTGTGAGGGTGACTGTTCAAATAGAAGCACAGAGAAGCTGTAAGACTGAGACTCTGCCTCCTGGTCTCAACTCTGGATTGTCACGGTGTGGACTGTCTAACAAACGTTTCTATATTATATATTCTGCTCATTTCAATAAACACATTCTTCATGTGAATAAACACAATCCATAACGAGGGGCAAGATTTTGGGGCAAGAAGGTTCGTGGTTTGAATCCCGGTTCAGATGCGGTGTCTCTGTGTGCAGTTTGCATGTTCTCCCCGTGTTTTCTCCAGGTGCTCCGGCTTCATCTCACAGTCCAAACACATGCAGATGAGGGGTTGGGTGAATTGGAGACTACACACAAGCTGCTGCTGCTTCAGCCTCTGGATCATCAGGACACAGCTCAGCCTCCGTCCACACACACTGTCCTCTTCACACTGTCCTCTTCACACTGTCCTCTTCACACTGTCCTCTTCACACTCACCTTTACAAAGATCACAGTCTCCATCTGTTGAGAGAAGAAGACATCAGTGTTTACAGAGACTCACTTCATCAGCTGTGAGTCAGTGATGCAGCACATCCAGTATAAAGAGCAGCAGGGACTTCAGTCCTGTTCAGAGGTGGAGCAGCTTCCTCTCTGCTTCATGTTCACGTGTTGGAATGAACACGCTAAGAGCTGCACACACTTTGACCATCACGTGTGTTTCCTCTGCATGTGAAAGTGCAGAGTGGACACTTGAGAGGTGGATTTCCTGCTGTTACAGGTGAAGCCATGTTTCACTGTGTGTTGATGAACATGTGCTTCTGACAAACTGTCAGTGGACCGATGAGACAGATGAGACAGATGGACAGATGGACAGATGAGACAGATGGACAGATGAGACAGATGAGACAGATGAGACAGATGAGACAGATGGACCTCAGCAGAGCTTCTGCTCTGTAGAGACAGCTCATGGTTACCATGGTGATGATGCTTCTCTGAGGCTTCAGTCACACTGATCTCAGAGCTGTGACAAAGAGCCAACTGATCAGTTGTTCACTGATGAAGTGAGAGAACAAAGTGTCTCAGATCAGATGAAGACGTCTCTGTTCATCATGTGAGGCTGTCAGCTGTGGTCCAGCTTCACTTCCTGTTCACATGAAAACAACAACAACTGTCGTCTTCACATCAACTCAATCAAACGATCACAACCGGCTTCTGGCTCGTCTGATTGGCCGACTGTTGTCTCTCTGTGTTTCTGTCCAATCCTGAAGTCTGTCATCGTTGTCCTCTCACAGCTTCACTGAGGAAACACTGAGGCCTGAACTACGAAGACACTTCAACATGTCCACACAACAGTGTAGTTCCTTTGCTCAGTGGGCGGAGCTTTTAAACAGGTTGATCTCCAACTTCACCTGCTCCGGAGCATGTTAGCCGTCCATCATCAGTTACCATGGTGATTTACCCTGATGAGAAGTGAACGAGCTTCGTAGGACTGAAAAAACTAAACCTGAAGTTAACCTGATAACCACAAATCCTGCTTCTGGTCCAGACCCTGGATCTTCACTGTGATACTGACTGTGTTTAGTAAAATACTGATGAAAGCAGCGTGGACCGACTCCAACCATCTACTGACCTCAGAGTCTCCAGTGGACAGGTTGGACTCTGTAGAAGACCACACAGCTCCTTCACTCCTGAGTCCTGCAGCTCGTTGTATCTCAGATCCAGTTCTCTCAGATGAGAGGGGTTTGACCTCAGAGCTGAAGCCAGAGAAGAACAGCTGATCTCTGACAGACTGCAGCTCCTCAACCTGAAGAAAGAATAAAACTTAACTGTAAATGAATCTGAGTTCATGTGTGAAAATAACAGATATTCATGTCAGCACAGACTCATAACATGGAAGATAAATATGAAATCAGACATGTTGGACTAAAGACGAGTCCTGATTCAGTAACAATAGATTATTTGGACCCGGTCTCTGTCCTGCAGATCAGTTTATGAAATCCAGAACTAAATAGTGATTCTTTCAGAAACGTTCTTCACTCATTACCTGGTATTAACACTCACTCATTATTACTTGGGGAGACATGAATACTATCATGGACCCTACACTTGACCGCTCTTCCACAAGACCGTCACCACTCTCAAAGTCTGCTCTGGTTCTGCAGTCGTATCTGGAGACCGATGGGGTCGTTGACGCACGGCCACTTCTTTATCCATCAGACAACACTGGTTTTTCTCTCCTGTACATCAAACATACTCGTGCATCCATGACTTTTTGGTTGATAAAAAGTGATTATCTCAGGTAAAAGCATGCACGTATAATAGTATTGTAATATCTGATCATAGCCCTCTGGTGTTAGAGCTCAGCTTTCCTCATCAAAATTCTATTTACTCATGGAGGCTTAACCCTCTCCTGCTATCTGATGAAGGATTTCTCCAGTACATCTCCAAACAGATGGACCTTGTTCTAAACACAATAACAGAGGACATGTGGCAGTCTGTCCTCCATAGAGTACGTTCTTCCTCCATCTGTGCCAGACATGGACTCCTACAATTGAAGGTTCTACATGGCTTCATTTGTCAAAGGAAACATGAGCAAAGATTGATCCAGGGTTAGAGCCCTTATGCAACAGATGTAAGGCAGACACAGGTTCCCTCATTCATACTTTTTGGACTTGTCCAAATCTTCACAATTATTGGACGTCTATATTTGAGACATTCTCTGAGATGTTTGGACTCAATTTAACCCCTCCCCCTTTGATTGCAATTTCTGGAGGAGTTTCTGAAGACGCTCTCCTTCCCAAACATTACTCCAATGCTATTGCTTTCGCCTCCCTAATTGCTCGGAGACTTCTCCTTGTGAAATGGAAGCAGGAGGCCTCTCCCACTCATGTGCTATGGACTCCAGAACTTCTGAAGTTTTTACATCTGGAGAAAATAAGGTGGACGTTAGGTGGTTCAACAGGTACATTGGATAAGACGTGGCAACCATTTCTAGCACACATGAAGACGCTAAAGCTGTGTACCCTTCTGTGACTGATTTGTGTTTGAACCAAGGTGTAAAACATTTGACATGGAGACAGCTGTGATTGACATACATGTCTTCCTCTTTACTGGATTGTATGGACATTTGCTCATTATTATTTGTTGTTGTTTTGCCTGAAGTTTTTCTTGTGAAAGTTGACATTTGACTTCATTTCATGTTATTGTTTATCCTTTTGTTTTGTTTGTTCATCTTTTTATTTAGAGATATTATTGTCACTATTACTATTGTTTTGTTTGTTTGTTTCTATTTGTTGTGTATGAGATGTTTTTTGTTTTCGGGGGGAGGGACATGTAGAGGGGAGGGGACGAAGATGCAACAGACACACCTCTGTATTAGCATTTAGCACTTACTGGATTACAAAGCTGCTGTATGTTGTTGATAAAAAAGAAAAGAAAATTATAAATAAAATAATACAATGAGTATTAAATGAGATGAACTGTGTATAAATGCTGTGTTATAGATATGAGATCTACAAAAGTCAGTGAACTGACCTCAGAGTCTCCAGTGGACAGGTTGGACTCTGTAGAAGACCACACAGCTCCTTCACTCCTGAGTCCTGCAGCTCGTTGTCACTCAGATCCAGTTCTCTCAGATGAGAGGGGTTTGACCTCAGAGCTGAAGCCAGAGAAGAACAGCTGATCTCTGACAGACTGCAGCCCTCCAACCTGAAGAAAGAATAAAACTTAACTGTAAATGAATCTGAGTTCATGTGTGAAAATAACAGATATTCATGTCAGCACAGACTCATAACATGGAAGATAAATATGAAATCAGACATGTTGGACTAAAGACGAGTCCTGATTCAGTAACAATAGATTATTTGGACCCGGTCTCTGTCCTGAGATCAGTTTATGAAATCCAGAACTAAACACAGATGAGTTTTAACAAGTAGCTGAATATTTAAAATGTCCCAGATTAATGAATGAATGGATTCAAGTTATGTCTGCAGAGGAATTATGTTCAATGAGTATTAAATGAAGCGTTCGGGCATAGCTTCACTTGACAACAAATGACGTCATGAGGTCAAAGGGCAAACTCCGCTAGGGTACGCTCGTTTACATTCCCCGGGCAGTCCGGGGGTTTACGTTACCACTATATAGTCTATGCATAATATGTCAATGATCTCCGGCTATGGCCATGATCCAAACCTGTGACTCTCTCTCTCTCTCTCTCTTTATGTTGTGACGGCCCATTAAGTACATTTGCAGGTATTTTCTTTATCTAATATATTTTATTTTATTGGATTGTTTATTAAAAACAAAGGGGGGGGGTTCTACCTTATGTTGATTCTCTATCAGATAATTGAATCACTAGTTTAATAGACTGATTATAGCTCAAATACTTTTCTATCAAAGAGACAGTGGCTGAGACCAAGAGTGTGATCTCAGAAAAAGCTTGGAAGCTTTGGGAGTCTTGTGTTTTTCTTTAGAGAATGACACTGAGGATAATGGGGAGGTTGGGGTTGATGTGTTCATTGTTTGTGTTGAAGGTTTTATCTGTATTCACTTGGTCATGTTTGAACGTACTAAGGTCGACTAGAGTTACACAGCTAACTCAGATACATCACAAAAGGTATAAAATGATCCTTCACATTTTCTTCTTCCATAAACTCTGATGGCAACACCTGCTCCCTCAACTTCAGGGAGAAACGGCTGCCACATGAATCTAATCAGCTGGAATGTTCGGGGACTTAACCATCCAATCAAACGTCATCAAGTATTCTCTCATCTCTTACACCTTAAAGTCAACATTGCATTTCTTCAACAAACTCAGCTACAAATAGAGATCACCCGAAAATGAAGAAAGATTGTGTTGGACAAATGTTCCAGTCTAAATTCAACAGTAAAGCTAGGGGTACTGCTATTTTGATTCATAAATCAGCTCCATTGATTGTCTCCCATGTAGTAGCTGACCCAAATGGCCGTTATGTAATTGTAACTGGCTCTTTATTTAACGCCCTTTACTCTTAGCTAATGTATACGCCCCCAACTGGGACGATAGTGATTCTTTCAGAAACGTTCTTCACTCATTACCTGGTATTAACACTCACTCATTATTACTTGGGGAGACATGAATACTATCATGGACCCTACACTTGACCGCTCTTCCACAAGACCGTCACCACTCTCAAAGTCTGCTCTGGTTCTGCAGTCGTATCTGGAGACCGATGGGGTCGTTGACGCACGGCCACTTCTTTATCCATCAGACAACACTGGTTTTTCTCTCCTGTACATCAAACATACTCGTGCATCCATGACTTTTTGGTTGATGAAAAGTGATTATCTCAGGTAAAAGCATGCACGTATAATAGTATTGTAATATCTGATCATAGCCCTCTGGTGTTAGAGCTCAGCTCTCCTCATCAAAATTCTATTTACTCATGGAGGCTTAACCCTCTCCTGCTATCTGATGAAGGGTTTCTCCAGTACATCTCCAAACAGATGGACCTTGTTCTAAACACAATAACAGAGGACATGTGGCAGTCTGTCCTTCATAGAGTACGTTCTTCCTCCATCTGTGACAGACATGGACTCCTACAATTGAAGATTCTACATGGCTTCATTTGTCAAAGGAAACATGAGCAAAGATTGATCCAGGGTTAGAGCCCTTATGCAACAGATGTAAGGCAGACACAGGTTCCCTCATTCATACTTTTTGGACTTGTCCAAATCTTCACAATTATTGGACGTCTATATTTGAGACATTCTCTGAGGTGTTTGGACTCAATTTAACCCCTCCCCCTTTGATTGCAATTTCTGGAGGAGTTTCTGAAGACGCTCTCCTTCCCAAACATTACTCCAATGCTATTGCTTTCGCCTCCCTAATTGCTCGGAGACTTCTCCTTGTGAAATGGAAGCAGGAGGCCTCTCCCACTCATGTGCTATGGACTCCAGAACTTCTGAAGTTTTTACATCTGGAGAAAATAAGGTGGACGTTAGGTGGTTCAACAGGTACATTGGATAAGACGTGGCAACCATTTCTAGCACACATGAAGACGCTAAAGCTGTGTACCCTTCTGTGACTGATTTGTGTTTGAACCAAGGTGTAAAACATTTGACATGGAGACAGCTGTGATTGACATACATGTCTTCCTCTTTACTGGATTGTATGGACATTTGCTCATTATCATTTGTTGTTGTTTTGCCTGAAGTTTTTCTTGTGAAAGTTGACATTTGACTTCATTTCATGTTATTGTTTATCCTTTTGTTTTGTTTGTTCATCTTTTTATTTAGAGATATTATTGTCACTATTACTATTGTTTTGTTTGTTTGTTTCTATTTGTTGTGTATGAGATGTTTTTTGTTTTCAGGGGGAGGGACATGTAGAGGGGAGGGGACGAAGATGCATCAGACACACCTCTGTATTAGCATTTAGCACTTACTGGATTACAAAGCTGCTGTATGTTGTTTATAAAAAAGGGAAATAAAATTATTTAAAAAATAATACAATGAGTATTAAATGAGATGAACTGTGTATAAATGCTGTGTTATAGATATGAGATCAACAAAAGTCAGTGAACTGACCTCAGAGTCTCCAGTGGACAGGTTGGACTCTGTAGAAGACCACACAGCTCCTTCACTCCTGAGTCCTGCAGCTCGTTGTCACTCAGATCCAGTTCTCTCAGATGAGAGGGGTTTGACCTCAGAGCTGAAGCCAGAGAAGAACAGCTGATCTCTGACAGTCTGCAGCCCTCCAACCTGAAGAAAGAATAAAACTTAACTGTAAATGAATCTGAGTTCATGTGTGAAAATAACAGATATTCATGTCAGCACAGACTCATAACATGGAAGATAAATATGAAATCAGACATGTTGGACTAAAGACGAGTCCTGATTCAGTAACAATAGATTATTTGGACCCGGTCTCTGTCCTGCAGATCAGTTTATGAAATCCAGAACTAAACACAGATGAGTTTTAACAAGTAGCTGAATATTTAAAATGTCCCAGATTAATGAATGAATGGATTCAAGTTATGTCTGAAGAGGAATTATGTTCAATGAGTATTAAATGAAGCGTTCGGGCATAGCTTCACTTGACAACAAATGACGTCATGAGGTCAAAGGGCAAACTCCGCTAGGGTACGCTCGTTTACATTCCCCGGGCGGTCCGGGGGTTTACGTTACCACTATATAGTCTATGCATAATATGTCAATGATATCCGGCTATGGCCATGATCCAAACCTGTGACTCTCTCTCTCTCTCTCTCTCTTTATGTTATGACGGCCCATTAAGTACATTTGCAGGTATTTTCTTTATCTAATATATTTTATTTTATTGGATTGTTTATTAAAAACAAAAGTGGGGGGGGGGGGGGGGGGGGGTTCTACCTTATGTTGCTTCTCTATCAGATAATTGAATCACTAGTTTAATAGACTGATTATAGCTCAAATACTTTTCTATCAAAGAGACAGTGGCTGAGACCAAGAGTGTGATCTCAGAAAAAGCTTGGAAGCTTTGGGAGTCTTGTGTTTTTCTTTAGAGAATGACACTGAGGATAATGGGGAGGTTGGGGTTGATGTGTTCATTGTTTGTGTTGAAGGTTTTATCTGTATTCACTTGGTCATGTTTGAACGTACTAAGGTCGACTAGAGTTACACAGCTAACTCAGATACATCACAAAAGGTATAAAATGATCCTTCACATTTTCTTCTTCCATAAACTCTGATGGCAACACCTGCTCCCTCAACTTCAGGGAGAAACGGCTGCCACATGAATCTAATCAGCTGGAATGTTAGGGGACTTAACCATCCAATCAAACGTCATCAAGTATTCTCTCATCTCTTACACCTTAAAGTCAACATTGCATTTCTTCAACAAACTCAGCTACAAAATAGAGATCACCCGAAAATGAAGAAAGATTGTGTTGGACAAATGTTCCAGTCTAAATTCAACAGTAAAGCTAGGGGTACTGCTATTTTGATTCATAAATCAGCTCCATTGATTGTCTCCCATGTAGTAGCTGACCCAAATTAAAAAAATAATGAAGCCTAGAACCAGGTATGGACAGGCCTCTGACACAGGAGTCGTTCCCTGGACCTCAGGATGCTCTGACTATGTACAACTATGAATGAACGACATGACGATGCCTAAACAAACACACAAGCACAGCCTGGACTCATCTCACATTCATCATTGTGGCGGTGGGGTAGGGTTAGGGCGCCAACTGCTGGACAACAGGGAGGAGTGGCTCAGCTGGTGATCCGACAGCTGGGCAGAATCAGGTAATCAGGGCAATCAATAAAAGCATGCTTGTAACCTGGTTCTGCCTCTTGTAGTAGGCTGGCGTCCCGAGACCCCGAGAGCGGCGGACGTGTGCGTGCGTGAGCGGGATTGAAGACCCACCCAGACAAAGTGAAAGAGCGAGAGACAAACATACGTCTGTGTGTAGGTTGCCAAGGAAGGCAACCGTAATAAAAGACTTTACGCCAGCCATTCTCTCCTCCCGTCATTCCCCGGAGTGGGCCGAGTATTCCCACAATCATTAATTACTCTTAAATACAAACTACATCCTGCCGAAAAGCAAGACAAGACTAATTCAAATGGAATGAATCTAAATGTGTTCACGTTGGTACTAAAAAATATATCTACTGCTATTCTAACATGGCCACAGACTCCTGTGTCAGAGGCCTGTCCATACCTGGTTCTAGGCTTCATTACTTTTTTAATTGCCAATTTTTTGGTTCCGGTAACCTGCCCGAAGCCTCCAGCCTCCAGCAGGAGCCCCTGTGACCTGGACGGGACACCGCTGTTAGCATTAGCCGCTCAGCGGGGCCTGTTCAGGAAGCAGGCGGGAGCTTTTATTTTCCATATCAGGATGCCCCAGGAAATCGGTAAAGAGTCTCCAGTTGGTCCAAAATGCTGCAGCACGAGTGCTGACAGGAACTAGAAGGAGAGATCATATTACTCCTGTCTTGGCTTCTCTACACTGACTCCCTGTAAGATTCAGAATAGATTTCAAAATCCTGCTCCTCACATTTAAAGCTCTTAACAATCAAGCTCTTCATATCTCAAAGAGCTGATAACACCATATTATCCAAAGAGATCACTTCAGTCACAAAACACAGGCTCTCTTGTGGTTCTAGAGTCAGTAAGAGCAGAACAGGAGGTAGAACCTTCAGCTACCAGGCTCCTCTCCTGTGGAACCAGCTCCCACTCTGGGTTCGGGAGGCAGACAACCTCTCAGCATTAAAGTTAAAGTGAAAACGTTCCTCTTTGATAAAGTCTATAGTTCTGGATCAGGTCCTGACCCATCACTTAGTTAAGCTGCTATAGGTCTAGACTGCTGGGGGAACTCCCATCATGCACTGAGCACCTCTCCACTTCTCTCTGTCTCTCTGCCCCCCCACATTCATTCATTTATTTATTTTAATACATGTCAATGACTGTTTCACTTTGTCCTCCCATAGTCTCTCTCTCTCTCTTTTTCTCTCTCATCTCAGATATCTCTGACCCCTGAACCTCAGGACAACAACTTTTACTATTACTAATTACAATATCTCAGTAATTCATTATGATATCAAATGTGTCTGTTATCAATAATAATTAATAGTCTTTACACTGTTGTTCACATTTTAACAAGTCAGATCTGATGCCTGATGGTGCTCAAGTGTCCCCGGTCTTTCAAAAGTCAGTGAACTGACCTCAGAGTCTCCAGTGGACAGGTTGGACTCTGTAGAAGACCACACAGCTCCTTCACTCCTGAGTCCTGCAGCTCGTTGTCACTCAGATCCAGTTTTCTCAGATGAGAGGGGTTTGACCTCAGAGCTGAAGCCAGAGAAGAACAGCTGATCTCTGACAGACTGCAGCGACTCAACCTGAAGAAAGAATAAAACTTAACTGTAAATGAATCTGAGTTCATGTGTGAAAATAACAGATATTCATGTCAGCACAGACTCATAACATGGAAGAGAAATATGAAATCAGACATGTTGGACTAAAGACGAGTCCTGATTCAGTAACAATAGATTATTTGGACACGGAGACTCAACCTGGATAAAGAAATGTGAATATTTGAATGTGTCCTCCTGTTATTGTGGATCGTCATCATGTCAACACAGACTCTCAACATGCTGCTGACCTCAGTCCAGTCTGTGACCTGAAGATAAATATCACATCAGACATGTTGGACCATTGTTTCATTCATCACCTTCTTCTCTGTGTGTTTGGTCACTGAGTAGGTTTGTGTCATTAAACACTGTTTAAAGTAGAGATGGCTCCTGACAGTCACTTCCTGTTTGGTTCTATACTCATCAACTGTCCAACGTGCTTCAATAAGAACGTGTCTTATTGTTGAGAGCCTGAGGAGGACGAGTGCTCGGTCTCTGTCCACATGTTACTCACTGACACTTTATGAATGGAGTTGGACTGATGAGGTGGACGTGACTGACAGGCTGGGTGAGGGACAGATGACTGAGGGACAGTGAGCAGAACTGAGACAGTTCAATTTAAATAAATGACCAAATAAGAAAGAACTTTAAAAGTGAACCTTCAAGGATTTAAGGACCTGACCTCAGAGTCTCCAGTCGACAGGTTGGACTCTCCAGTCCAGCACAGAGCAGCTTCACTCCTGAGTCCTGCAGCTTGTTTCTATTCAGAACCAGTTCTCTCAGATGTGAGGGGTCTGACTTCAGAGCTGAGGCCACGACTTCATAGTGAATCTCTGAGAGTTCACAACCAACGAGTCTGTAATTAAAGAAAATATCAAATGTGTTAGAATAAAATCAGAAAACACAACATTCATACAAAACGTGATCATGTGACCCTCACCCTGGTTAATCCACTTTCTGCCTCTTGAACATTTGATCTTAAAAACACCTCCAGAGAATCCTTTCAGATTTGGTACAAGCGTTCATTCAGACTAACAGATGACCTCATTAGATTCAGGTGGTCAAAGGTCAGAGGTCAAGGACTTGAACATGACGTCTCAAGTCTGTCTTTAGAGAACTTCCTCACATTTTGACCAGTTGGACTCAAAGATCAACTGATTAGATTTCAGTGGTCGAAGGTCAAAGGTTACAGTGACCTCATATTATTGTGAGTGCAACATGTCAGTGACCTGCAGGGACTGACTCTGCACTGGTTGGTGGTGGTGCACAGACACAGGATGAGAATTCTAGTTTGAAGAAAGAATAAACTGTTCATGTTTAAAACTTTTCAACTAAGTTCACGTTCATTTGTTCTGTTTTTTATTGGGATGATTTAGACGACAGTTTTTAATCGATGGTGTCGGATCATGAATCCAGATCTTCACTTTAACACGGAGTCCTGCAGTTCACGGTCTCTGAGCACAAAATGTTGACGAGTCATGTTTCATGTTTAAATGTAGCCTCAGAAACTCTGGAGTGAATCAAACCGACTGAGTTCATCTTTCACCAGCTTCAAGAAAACTTCTAGAACATACTGGATATACAACAATGAGATGAGAATGTGTATATACCATATGTACACATGTACTATTGTATACATATATTATACACACACACACTACATGTCTTTGGTTTGTGGATGAAGCTGGAGAACCCAGAGAAAACCCTGCAGACAGGAGGAGAACATCCTCCTCACAGAGAGGCTGCACTAACAGTGTTGACCACTACAACACCATGCTGCCCACAAGAAGGAGAATCATTGAACACTGTGTGTGTTTGACTCATCTACACTGATTCAACATGTTATTGATCATGTCTGGACTCACAGAGCCTTCCTGCAGTTCCTCACAGCTGGGATCAGTCTCAGTCGACCCTGGTTCGATGTGTTGAACTTCTCCAGGTCCAACTCGTCCAGAACCTCCTCTGACATCTGCAGCATGTAGGCCAGAGCTGAGCAGTGGATCTCAGAGAGTTTCTTTGATTTGTTCTCTGACGTCAGGAACTGTTGCATCTGCTGATGTACTGAGTGGTCGTTCATCTCAGTCAGACAGTGGAAGATGTTGATGCTTCTGTCAGGAGAAATGTTATCACTCTTAATCTCCTTCAGGTTGTTGATGATTCTCTGGATGATCTTTGGATTGTTCTCTGTCCGACCCAGCAGGCCTCCTAAGACTCTCTGGATGATGTTTGGATTGTTCTCTGTCCGACCCAGCAGGCCTCCTAAGACTCTCTGGATGATGTTTGGATTGTTCTCTGTCCGACCCAGCAGGCCTCCTAAGACTCTCTGGATGATGTTTGGATTGTTCTCTGTCCGACCCAGCAGGCCTCCTAAGACTCTCTGGATGATGTTTGGATTGTTCTCTGTCCGACCCAGCAGGCCTCCTAAGACTCTCTGGATGATGTTTGGATTGTTCTCTGTCCGACCCAGCAGGCCTCCTAAGACTCTCTGGATGATGTTTGGATTGTTCTCTGTCCGACCCAGCAGGCCTCCTAAGACTCTCTGGATGATGTTTGGATTGTTCTCTGTCCGACCCAGCAGGCCTCCTAAGACTCTCTGGATGATGTTTGGATTGTTCTCTGTCCGACCCAGCAGGCCTCCTAAGACTCTCTGGTTGGACTCCAGACTGAGGCCGTGAAGGAAGCGAACAAACAGATCCAGATGACCATTTTTACTGGTGAGGGATTTCTTCATGGTTCTCTTCAGGAGGTCATCCAGGGAGAAGTTACCGTCTGTGTTCCTATATGTTCCCAAGAAGTACTTGAGTTCTTCTGAGTTCCTCTTGGTGTAACAGTGGAACATGTAGACTGCAGCCAGAAACTCCTGAACGCTCAGATGAACAAAGCAGTAGACTGATTTGTGGAAGATCACACACTCTCTTCTGAAGATCTCAGTACAAACTCCTGAGTACACCGAGGCCTCTGTGACATTAAGACCACACTGCTCCAGGTCTTCTTGGTAGAACATGATGTTTCCTTCCTCCAGATGTTTAAGCGCCAGCCTCCCCAGCTTCAGAAGAACGTCCCTGTCAGCCTCCGTCAGCTGCTGTGGACTCGTCTCATGTCCTCCACCGTACTTGTTGTTCTTCCTCTTTGTCTGAACCAGCAGGAAGTGTGAGTACAGGTCCGTCAGGGTCTTGGGCAGCTCTCCTCTCTGGTCTGTGGTCAACATGTGCTCCAGAACTGTAGCACTGATCCAGCAGAAGACTGGGATTTGACACATGATGTGGAGGCTCCTGGACGTCTTGATGTGTGAGATGATTCTGCTGCTCAGCTCCTCATCACTGAATCTCCTCCTGAAGTACTCCTCCTTCTGGGCGTCAGTGAAGCCTCGTACTTCTGTCACCCTGTCAACACATGTAGGAGGGATCTGATTGGCCGCCGCAGGTCGGGAGGTTATCCAGACGAGAGCCGAGGGAAGCAGATTCCCCTGGATGAGGTTTGTCAGCAGCACGTTGACTGATGACCTCTGTGTGACCTCAGACACGACCTCCCTGTGGTTGAAGTCCAGAGAAAGTCTGCTTTCATCCAGGCCGTCAAAGATGATCACAGGTTTACAGACAGCGAGCGTCTCTGCCGTGAGCTTCTGTAATGTTGGATGGAAAACACGGAGCAGCGTGAGAAGACTGTGCTGCTCGTCTCTCACCAGGTTCAGCTCCCTGAACGAAAGCACAACCAGCAGACCCACATCTTGGTTTTCTAAACCCTCTGCCCAGTCCAGAGTGAACTTCTGCACCGAGAAGGTTTTTCCAACGCCAGCGACGCCGCAGGTCAGGACGACTCTGATGCTGCTCTGCTGGTCAGTGAAGGCTTTAAAGATGTCGTGGCACTTGATGGGAGTGTCGTGGAGGCTCTTCCTCTTGGAAGCCGTCTCAAGCTGCATCACCTCATGTTCAGTATTAACCTCTTCACTCTGTCCCTCTGTGATGTAGAGCTCAGTGTAGATCCTGTTGAGGAGGGTTCTACTTCCTGTTTCCTCAGTTCCTTCAGTCACATGTTCACATCTCCTCCTCAGACTGATCTTATGTTGGTCTAAAACCTCCTGCAGACCCCGATCTGCTGAAAGACAAGAAACAATGTCAGAGACAGAGAATCTGAGAATCTGCTGATTGTTTTCATCAGATACAGAAAAACTAGAGAAATCAAAGCTTTTGAACTTTGTGCTTTTATAACCAAGTGAAATGTTGATGCTGTCTGAAGGAACAAAATCAAACATGTGCTGTTGTCAGAAGTGAAGACATCAGCAGACACATGTACAGTGCTGCTCTGACCGGCTGTCTGAGCTCCAGCTCCTCTTCTGGATCTTTGTCCACACTGGGGACAGGAGGAGTCTCCTGAAGAACCAGACTGGTCCCAGTATGAGGTGATGCACTGTCTGCAGAACCAGTGTCCACAGCTGGTGGAGACTGGATCCTTCAGGACGTCCTGACACGAAGCACAGCGGGACGACTGCTCCTCCTCAGAAACATGACTCCTCCTCCTCTCTCTGTGAAGACATGTCCTGATAAGTCAAATGTCACAGTCACAGGTCGTCATCACTTCCGTCAAGGAGGTTTTGTTTCCACCCTGTATGTTTGTGTGTTGGTTGGTTGGTTCGTTAGTGGGATTATAAAAACCACTGAACAGATCACCAGTAAACTTGGTGAAGGATGTGTTCTGTGAACCAGATGTTCAGAGGACTGATGTTTATGAGTGAAATGGATCTAGTGAATTTCAAAGTGGTTTCATCAGGAGCGTGTTGGGCCTTGGTGGAGGTCTGAGCTCTTTGAGGGATTCTGAGAGATTAGTCACCAATTTCAATGAAGCTGTGTCCTAATGCAGGGGCCACACTAGAGGAAACTACATCCTCTTCAGATCAGTTCACAGTAGAAACAGTCTCTTACTTTGTGTGTGAGGGTCCAGGTTCATTACTGAAGTTTAGAGGCTCAAGTCTGGACCGGTCACTCTTCAGAGACACACAGCTGAACTCTGGAGACTCTGCTCTCAGTCTGTGGTCCTCACCTCTGCAAACACAAACATGTTTTCATTCAGAACTCATCATTCACTGATTCATTCTCTGAGGATTCAGTTTGGAGGTTCACATGTTTGTAGCAGGTCTCTTACTTTGTGTGTGAGGGTCCAGGTTCATTACTGAAGTATGGAGGAGGTTCTTTGGACCAGTCACTCTTCAGAGACACACAGCTGAACTCTGGAGACTCGGCTCTGTCCTCTTCCTCAACATCACCACTCATCTTCAGTCTGAGAGGAAAAACACTGAGCTCACAGGAATCTGGACAAACAGGTCTGATCAAGAAACTCACCCAAAAATGCCAAGCAAGGACACACACACACACACACACACACACACACACACACACACACAGTAATGTATGATTCTGTTCTTAAACACTTGATTAACAGATGTGATGAAGATAAAAAGTGAAATTGTGAGTTAACTCTGTTTATGAGTCATTTGAAGACACTTTGTTCCACACCTGCTGTTCACATCTGTCTCTGGTGATCCATCACATGGAAACTACGTCTGTCACCAGGTGTGAACTGACAAACTTGGAGCCGTGTGATCAGCAGACGGACGTTAACAGCAGATGTGAGAGTGACAGTAAAACTTTCATAAAGTTGTGTGAACACTCACCTGCTCACTTTGCTTCCTTCTGCTCCTCCAAGTGAAAATGGAGTCTGACACTCTCCTGCTCCTCCTCCTGTTCTCATGCTTCTCCTCCTGTTCTCACGCTCCTCCTCTTGTTCTCATGCTCCTCCTCCTGTTCTCATGCTCCTCCTCCTGTTCTCATGCTCCTCCTCCTGTTCTCATGCTTCTCCTCCGTGTTCTCATACTCCTCCTCCTGCTCTCATGCTCCTCCTCCTGCTCTCATACTCCTCCTCCTGTTCTCATGCTCCTCCTCCTGTGCTCATACTCCTCCTCCTGTTCTCATGCTCCTCCTCCTGCTCTCATGCTCCTCCTCCTGTTCTCATACTCCTCCTCCTGCTCTCATGCTCCTCCTCCTGCTCTCATGCTCCTCCTCCTGCTCTCATACTCCTCCTCCTGTTCTCATACTCCTCCTCCTGTTCTCATGGTCCTCCTGTTCTCATACTCCTCCTCCTGCTCTCATGCTCCTCCTCCTGCTCTCATACTCCTCCTCCTGTTCTCATGCTCCTCCTCCTGTGCTCATACTCCTCCTCCTGTTCTCATACTCCTCCTCCTGCTCTCATGCTCCTCCTCCTGCTCTCATACTCCTCCTCCTGTTCTCATGGTCCTCCTGTTCTCATACTCCTCCTCCTGTTCTCATGCTCCTCCTCCTGTTCTCATGCTCCTCCCCTCTCTCTTTAGACCATTTAAAGGGCCAGTGTGTAAGATTCAGGTGAGAGGATCCATTGTTAGAAACTAAATATAAAATAATCATAGTAATGTTTTCACTCGTGTCTTAATTGTTCCCTTTACTCTAGAATGGGAAGATCAGTGTCACATTATATTATTATATATTTCCAGCGGCGGGATGAAGCTTTCTGGCACAAACACATGAGATGTGTCAGGCTTTAGATGCACACACAATATGTTTATACCAACGAGGAGAAAAATATGAAATATCACCAGACTTTTTCTTTTAAACGTCTTCTCCTGATAATCAGAGAGTTTGACTTTTGGGATTTGAATCATCGATTAAAGTCCGTAATATATTTAACATTTGTCCATCACATGGTCACATTTCACCCAAACGTCCACAGTTCAACACCAACTGAAACTTGTGAATATTCTGATTCACAACATCATCAAAGTCACAAACTATTTCAGCATTTCAAGACTCCCTGAGATCACACACACATATTGTAGTTCATTATTCGCTATATTCTGTTTGTTGTGTTTCTTTCCTTCTATAGTATCGATATTTGTGAAAATCAACAGAGTATTTTGTGTAGTCCTTATGATGTACACAATAATGTTAACACGCACTTGCACACACACCGGGATTTTGTGGGTCAGACACACTCAGCGTAGTTAAAGTTGTTTTTACGACGTTAATAAAATGATCCACTTTACTGGTTAAGCTTGGAGGCAGGATGAAAGACTGTGTTTAAAGATGGACGACGCAGAGGTCTGTTTGTGTGTAGAGCACATTTCTACATGTTGAATAATTTTTTTTCAAATATGGTGTCAGTCATTTTAGGTACTTCTTCTCACTCTGATCTGTAAAGAGTCTTTGTGTTCCTTTGGTTTTTGTATGATACTTGAACTCACCATCGGTCGAGCTTGTATGTTGGAAAATGCAAGATGACAGTGATCGTAAATATCGATCGATATTTAAGCTTGATTTTGGGATAGTGGGAGGAGGTGGAGCCTATGATTATATAGGACGTAGGAGGCCTAAAAAGAGCAGTGCAACACTTGTCACTTTCACAGAAGGACGACCCCCTGACCCCTCTCACTCCTTGTTTTCTTCAGCAGCTGACAAATATTCTGATTTTGCTTTGATGCAACAAGAGTGGGAACGTTTTACAGCCCTCAATTGTAAAACGTCTTTGACCGCTACTGCTCCCTTATCTCAAGGGACTGAAGTGACACTGATAACACTGCTCCCTGTGGAAAGTTTTAAAACGCATGCACATGTATGTTTTCTCTTTCCATGATATCATACGACAAGCTCAGACATAATCTTCTTCATGCGGGGCTTCGAACTTGTGACACTGTGGCTACCAACATGTTTCTTTGTGTTTCAGGTTGCCACCAATGCTTTCGTTTAGTTGAGTGACTTCACACATTCTCAGTGTTATAAAATGCACTTATTGATAAATGTGACTTTATTACAGGATGTAACTTCTGTTTACACACACACACACACACACACACACACACTGTAAAGTTTATTGCGTCTCCAGCAGACTTTGTTATCAGGTACATTTCCTGTCCAAAAGAAGCTGCAGAGCGTTTGTATCTTTCCTTCTTTAGTTGTTTCACCAGTTGATGCTTTCAACATTTTTCTATCACTGCAGAATAATATGAGGAGGTTGTGATAAATTACAATAAAAACCAAACCATTCGAAAAGTCCTTCATCAAATTCCTGTAGTTATTCCCTTTAAATATCAAAACTAATTTCCAGTGTTTCCTTTTAGTGTCGTTATGTGATAATATCGTTGACTCCAGTTTATCCTGTAACCCTGCAGGATCAAGTGGGTTCCAGACTTGATGGATGGATGGATGATCATTTCACTTTACCTGCAGGTGGCAGTGTTTCTTCTTTCACCGCATGATGAACTTCCATGGTTCTAACTAAGTGTTGGATAGTTAATGAATGCGCTGGTATCCATGTTGGTGGAAGGTAACTCGAGTTGACTGATAAATAACCAGGTTACTGATAACCAGCTTCATAGACCTACAGGTTATCCAGGACGGACCAACGTTAGGTTCAGTGAAGAATAAGATTCCTAAAAACCTGCATTGCTGTACAAACATGTATTTCCACTACTTTGCGTTTTCTCCAAACAGCCAAAAGTACTCATAGAAAATTGGTAGTCACACTCTTTACACTGGGGTTTAATATAATCAAGATATACATGAAGTGACAGTATTGATTCTCTTTATTTTTACATAAGACATATGATGGCTGTGCAGTCTGTAAATGAAGAGGTTGCTTTAGATGAAATTTGGAAGAATATTTTGTGTTTATTGAACCTAATGTGAATAACTGTGTGAATTTCAAATGGTTTAAGAGTCTTCAGTCTTTTCTAACTCTGCAGCTCAGCAACAGAATGAACAAGCAAATAATAAAAGTGCAGGTCACCGTGTCAGCGGCTCACATGTCTGAACTTTACACTTTCCCATCCTGGGTAAAGTCAGATGCTATTTTACAGATCAATGGGTCTTTGTTGTAGTTTCTGAAGAAAGAGAGAAGCAAAATGAAATAACAACTCAAGAAAACATCTGCAGGGATGAGCGGATTTATACACAAAAGGCAAAACGCTTGAAAAATAAAAAAAGGAGAAGTAGAATATGCACTTCGGCATTTTTCAAGTTTTAATCAGTTGATCAAACCATCGAGTCATAAAAACATCAGAGGAAAAAATCATGATCAAGTTCAAGAAAAAAGGACAAACAAAGTGAAACAAGGTTTTTCAGAACTAGACAGTGAATATTTCAAATGGCACACACCTTTTAAAACTTTGTGAAGTCAAAGAGAAAAAATATTTTGCAGGTAAACAACATAAACAACGTCATAATTCTCCCTGAAGCCGCCTGGGAACTTAATTCATTCTTCAGTACAAATCTGTGAACGCTGCAAAGAGCCTTAACCTGAGGAAACACATTTCTGTCTCGGAGGCTAAAGTAGATTTTATAAAATCTGCAGAGCTCTGACTTTCACATCTAAACTTCTACTTCATGATACAAGTTTTAAAAGAAATCAGATTTAATATCGTTAAAATCAAGGTTTCAATAATTTAAAGGTTTTTCTTCCTTATTCTTTTCTGTTCTGAATTCAATCTGTGTTGAAGTTCTGGGGTCAGCAAGTTCAGCAGACGGAGGGATTACGGGAATAGCAGTGTGTGTGTGTGTGTGTGTGTGTGTGTGTGTGTGTGTGTGTGTGTGTGTTAGACCTCCTCTCATTGACACGGAGTCCCAGGGGCAAACATGTGACAGAATGTGTCTCTGACAAAGAGCAGTTTGTCTGGTCATCACTTCTTCAAAGAGACGTTTGGTTTCTTAATACTTTTAAAATACACCTGGAATGTTAAAAAAAACCCTGAAACAAAATGTACTTTAGATGTACTTTACTCTTAAATGTGAACGTGTCCCTCCATCCATCCATATACTGCTCGGTGTTGCAGGGGGAGGAGCAGGAGCCAATCCTAACTGACGTTGAGAGATGGGTTACACCTGCATATAGAGTCTAGAGCCAACAACCATTCACAGCAGAATTCACAGTGTTCTCAGGAACATTAGAGACTTCACACAGTCAGGATCTGACCCAGAATCCAGGTGAATGCAGACGCTGCCAAGTTCCTGTCGAGCTGCATCTGTCAGAGCCTGACGGAAATATGTTGTGACTTTTTGAACTTGTGCGACAGATTCTGTGGACAGATTTTTGGAACGGAATACCTTCAGATATTAGCGTTTAGATTTAAAATACAGATACATTTTTATTTGATTCTGCGTCACCTGCTTACAAATTAAAAAAACGAATAATTTGTGTCAGAGGATTCAACAGCTCAGTTTCAGCATGAACTTGGCAGCGATGAAGGAATGTTGAAGCTCTCTGAGGCGTCTGCTGTCAGTTACCTGTCAGCTTGTCTGTTTGTCCGTCAGCAGGTTCAGTGAAAATCTACTGAAGCCATTTCTGGGGCGTGTTGGGAAGAAGACATGCAATTAAATAAAAGCGGTGGTGCAGGTCTGTGCTTTGGTTATAATGCACCTTGACATTTGTTCCAAACAAATAAACCGAACGAGGAGTAGAGGGAGAAGAGATGTGTTCATCTCCAGTCCAGTCAGTCATTCTCTGAAATCTTCTGCGTGGTACATTAGTGAAACCAGGTTTCAAGTGTGTGTGAGGGAACACACTCCGAACACACACTCTTCTTCTGCCAGTGAACCACACAGACAAAGACCCACTTCTTCTCACTGGCTTTCAATTCAAGTTGAGTTTGATTTCATCTGTTATTGGACAATAAACTTTATGATGTTAACCGTTTTATTGCTTTTTATTACTTTCTGCTCTGTTTACATTCTACAGAAGCGTTTTGCATTCACTATCTACTGTACCGGGTCAATTACCGGTTACCACGTGGCCGGCCTGAATGCATTTCAAATGCATCATCTTATATCCATGGAGCATGCCATATCTGTCCAACTGATCCTGGAGAAACTTTGCTATGTCAGCAGATCTGAATCTGCTTTCCTTCTGAACAACCGCAAAGTCCTCAGACGTCAGCGTAGAGTCGACAAACTAATGATGATACATCAATCTGACTTAAAGACAGGACGATCTCCCAGAGTCTTCAACCGGATCAGAGTAGAACTTGATTAAACTAAACAAGCCCGTTTGTTTCCATCACATCGAGCTCTCGATAAAGGAATGAATGTGTCTATTGTTTCAAATGCTCTCTGACCTCAGAAAAATAATTAGTCCGAAAAACAGAAGAAAAAATAAATTACTCAGAAAAACCCGGAGTTTTTTTGTTTTTTTTCATGTAAATGCAACACGCTTCCGTAACATTCTCTTAATGTGGTTTTAATCCTGTTCACTGCTTTAGTCAACTGTGGCTGTTTTAAACCTGATATTTAAACTTTGACTTGAAATATGGAGTAAATATGTCTGGTCCTACAGATGCTCTCCCTCTCCTGCAGGGCCCCCAGTAAAAAGCCTGCAGCAGATCGTCACCACGAGTGAGTTGATAACGTTTTCAAACATGCGACAAACAGAAGAGAGCAAATATCTGAAGACAGAAAACCAGAGACACACACCTAGAAGACAGGGACGAACATGTCTACAGAGCTTTTGGGGATTAGCGGGGAAGGTGTTGATGTGCGGTAAACACAAACTGTCACAAGCTGTTAATCCCAGCTGTGGTCATAATGCGGTTTCAGCCCCGATGTGTTACATCACCGCTAATCAGTCAGCGTCTCTGCACAAAGAAACTTTTACATAATCACATTTATGTAATATTTTAATCTCACTGTCAACACACTGCACCGTCTATAGGAAGGAATGGCCCAGACTGAGGGGGGGGGGGGGGAGGACCGGGGGCCAGAGGTCGATTACGACACATGTTTCTGACGCCTGTGTTCATTATGGCTTCAAGCTGCTGATTTTCTTTAAGATGAATCAATGGATAACATATATTTTTCTATAATGATTTCTGTTTTTCAAAAGGCAAGTCCCAGCCTGGTGCAACACGTCCGAATGCATCTGTCTCCAAATGAGAACATTGAACATTTTCAAATGAGCAAAGCAGCCAGTGGATGTTCATCGAACAGTCAATCTTATTTCCTGTTAGAGCACAAAGGCCGTTTTTTGACTTGAGACGACGTTAATTTGTTGAAACACGCTCAGCAGCCACATGTACGTTTGCAAACTAAAGATTCTGATTTAAAACATTTGATTTCTGATGTGATCTGACAGCTCATCCCCAACAGAGACGGTTCAGTCCTGCACAGAGCGATGAGCCGATAAAAACCCACATTCATTTATTTCATGTCTCATCCGTGGCTGTTTTCTTTGGCCTGTGTGGAGTTTGTGTGTCCGGGCACCGCTGTTCCTCTCTACGTCTCTGTCTTGTTCAAATGTTCCCTCTGTTCGTGGAAAAGAGCCAGAGGAGGAATGCTTTGTGTGCTTTTAACCCTTTGTCTGGCCCTGATCTGTTCATCCTCTGCCTGTGATCTCTGCAGTTGGAAGCACATCCCGGTGACGTCGCCGCTCCGACTCTCACACACAGACAAAGGAGGGCTTCCTGGACGGGATTACACGGTGACTCAGAGCGGCGCTGAGCGTCCCAAAGGAACCTTTACAAACCACGACGCTCCGCTTTCATGGCCAGGAGCAGTTAGAGCGGCTGATTTGAAACTGGAAGCGTTTCCTACAGTGGAGCGACAGATTGTCACCAATGAACGAAACCAAGGCCTGGACGTCCTTCTGCGAATTCCTCATCCCAGCTCCATCTCGAAGGAGGTCATAATCCTTAAACACTGTTGAACGTACAAACGTTAGAGCCACGGGGTGAAAAAGTTGTTTACAAGTAAATATTTTAAAAAAAGCCGGAGGGGCAGAACACCCTCTTCAAAGTCCCGACGCTTTCCTGCAACTAAAACTGTTTTCCTCCAGATACGCTGGCGTCCTCCCACAACACACAGAGATGCAGATTGTGCCTCTCAATGACCCTAAAGTGATATCTACCCCCCCCACTAAGGAAGTTATGCTTTCACCTGCTTATGTTTGTGTGTTAGTTAGCAGCGCTACACAAAACCTACCGGACGGACGGATCACCACACAACTCTATGAAGGAACAGGTCAGAGAAGAAGACATCACATTTTGATGCTGCTCTGGATCAGGGGGTGTTTTTTTTTTTTTAAACATTGTGAAGTTGACCGTAGTTGAAGTTTACGCTCAAGACAACAACAATCAATTATCTAGAATCTAGTTTAAACTCTGGAAACTTTCCTTGGTCCCCTGAGGATCTCTCCTCTCACTCCTCTGGGTCAGACTGGAATCATTTAACAACCTCACGGTGTCGTCATGGTGACGCTCCTTCACCTCCTGCACATACATCCAGTCTGTATGTTCTCATCGCTGATTGGCTCCCTGAAGTTGACTGTGGTGACTTTGGCCAATGAGAAACGTCAGCGATGAGAAAAGCAACGCACCGGTGAGCGGCCAGCGTGTTACATCACGATGGAAAGAGCCAGAGACCAGAGCCAGTGAGCGTTCAGAGTTGTGTCGAACCAAACTGTGACACAAGGACGAAAATGTCAAATCAAGATGATTAGGGGACAGAAACTTAAACATGTCTTTTGTTTATAAAAATAAAAAGCCAAACTATATCTTCCATTGTGACTATGATTTAAACTCAAGATGAGATGAGATGAGATGAGATTATACTTTATTAGTCCTACAACGGGAAAATGTATAAGATCACAACAGCAGGAGTAAAGAATACGCATCAGTCAGTAATAATAAGTAACATGCAATACTTAGGTGTGAGGCCTATAATGAAAATATGAAGAATATACATACCTTTTATACGTTTTAATAGGAACGCACTAAGTTGCTTCAAAATGTTAAGAAAAGACATAAAATAGATCACACCAGTGTGTATTAGTGCGTCCTGTCCCTGTGAAATAAATACAAGTAAAGAAAGGAAATCAAAAAACAGGATCATCTTTTGACCCGATGATGAAAAGGCGTCATCAAATGAAATCATCATGGGAACACGAAGATTTGTGACTAATTCGACAACAATCCATCCACATGTAAACCTGCTGTTTGAGTGAGATGACAAAAACAGACGCTCACTGCAGAGAGTGAGGTTCATCCTCCAGAGAGAATGAGTGCTCTTATTGAATTCAGTGCTCATCCATTGAGTCGACGTCGAGATATTTCGCAGCTAAACCTGCGAAACCTTCATCCGCTGATCGCTCTGGACCAACAGATCACCGAAGACATTAAGGTTCATCCTCTGGAGAACATGAATGTCTCATTTTTAATCAAATTTAGTGCAAATCCATTGAGTCGACGTCGAGACGTTTCACAGGATACCTGAAAACTGGGTGAATTTCGAATCACTCTGGAGCCACATGCAGAGGATCATCGGGGTCAGGGGTGCGTCCTCTGGAGAACATGAATTTCTGCGCCTAATTTCATGACAATCAACCAGACAGATGTTTCAAACTGCGTGTACCAAATACTGCTATTACAATTACTGCTATTACTGCTAGTATTACTGCTAGTATTACTGCTATTACAATTACTGCTATTACTGCTAGTATTACTGCTAGTATTACTGCTATTACAATTACTGCTATTACAATTACTGCTATTACTGCTAGTATTACTGCTATTACTGATACCAAAGTATCAGTAATAGCAGTAATGACGTCACAGACAGAGGATTCTGGAAACATTGACCGAACTCAAGTTGTTCAGGGCTCTGCCTCCGAGCGTCAGAGAGGAGGAGAAAGCTAAGAGGTCCCACTCTGTTTACATTTCCAGACCCGAGTTTAACATTCACAGAATATGTAAAAATGTGTACAGATACAGTTATAAAGATATAGTTTGTTATAAAGATAAAGTTTGTTATAAAGATAAAGTTTGTTATAAAGATAAAGTTTATTATAAAGATATAGTTTGTTATAAAGATATAGTTTATTATAAAGATATAGTTTGTTATAAAGATATAGTTTATTATAAAGATATAGTTTATTATAAAGATAAAGTTTGTTATAAAGATATAGTTTGTTATAAAGATATAGTTTGTTATAAAGATATAGTTTATTATAAAGATATAGTTTATTATAAAGATAAAGTTTGTTATAAAGATAAAGTTTGTTATAAAGATATAGTTTGTTATAAAGATATAGTTTATTATAAAGATAAAGTTTGTTATAAAGATAAAGTTTGTTATATAGATAGAGTTTGTTATAAAGATATAGTTTGTTATATAGATAGAGTTTGTTATAAAGATAAAGTTTGTTATATAGATAGAGTTTGATATTGTACATGTAACAAATGTGCTGATATGCTACAGACATCAATGAAACAGCGGGCCCCTGTGATGTGTGGGGCCCCTGTGATGTGTGGGGCCCCTGTGATGTGTGGGGCCCCTGGGAGTCTGGAGTCACAAGTTCGAACCCCGCACTGACGACTGTTACGCAACAACTCTCGGCTTCCTCCGTCGTTGATCTTCGGCCACGCTCGTGTCTCGCGCATCTCGCAGCCATTAGACGATCTCTGCGTTTTACAACGCTGGGAGACGCAGAAGGGGGCGGGGCGAGCCGGCGGTGGGGTGGCCTCTGATTGGTCGGCGGCTCGGCCGGCGGGTCGCGGTATAAAAGCTCAGAGCGCGCGGGTGACGGCGGCAGCTCGAGCTCTACGTGACACGCGCACGAGTTCCGGTTGCACATTCTCGGGCGAGGAGGGAACAAAGCGACATGAGCGCGTGAGAGTCTGCGACAAAGAGACGAAGGGACGCAGAGACGCGAAGCAGCAGGAGGCAGAGACCCGTGTGTGCGCGTGTGCGTGAGTAACCTTCATCCAGTCTATCCTATGTAACCGAGCGTGCACGCGGCGGCTCCACGCACATCACTGTGGCGTCATGGAGGTCAGCCGAGGATGAGGGGGGGGTGGGGGGTGGGGTGGTACTGAACCCCCCCCCCCCCCATCTTATAAAACTTTATTTATGGTGACCTCACTTTTACACGTGGTTCAGTGCACGAGAAGAAAAACGTTTAGTTACATCAGCAACGAAAACTACATCTGAAAGTGTAAATACATCTGCAAATACTAATGTCATCCATTGTTTGAAGTGTTACTGTGTAATTATACCACCAGACTAATACGATGGTTCTTCTCTGTCCTCTGTTTTGCTTGGATCCAAAACAAAAGTACAGTAAATACAAACTGCCACAGTGAAGACCTGAATGAATCTTGTGCCATGTGGGAATTATCATTATCATTATTATTATTATCATTATTATTATTGTTGTTGTGAAAGTAGTATTTTCACAGGTAGTGTGGGTTCAGCTCATTTGAATCTACATGAGTGTTAATCACATGAGTAAATATTCAAGCAAAGTACATTTATTTTCACACTACACCTAAGAAGTAACTGTATGACATAAACTTCATAATTAATTGTCAGCACAGTGGCTTGAAAGCTTTATTTTACTGACCACACATCATAATACTTCTATTATTTATATCTAAATTATTTAAGTAGACGTCGGCATCAGCCGCTTTCAAATGGAACATAATTAAAATCTCATTAGCCGTCTGGCTGGCGCATGTGGCAGATGGGCCGGGCGGCTTCAGGATGATGTCAGGCCGGAGAGGGAGCAGGTGCCATATGGAGCGTTTCTGAGGTGTGAGTTAAAATGGAAAGACACCGCTGAATCTAAAGAGGTGCAACATCCACAGCTGGACCTCGGCCTCGTAAGCATCAGAGACACGCAGCTGGATGAAAGCTGTGAATGAACTGGAACATAGTTTAGAAAAAGTGAAGCAGAAGTTTGAAGTGTTCACGGCACGATATTCATTCAGTAAGTTATCGTCTCATTAGAACTTGACATGGGACAACGGGCAAACATTGGGCGACAAAGATAATCTGGAAAGTTTCTTTTTTATTATTCTTTTTTTTTTTAAATTTTGGGGTGTGTAAGCAGCTGACTCACAACTGGAGGAAGTGGACATATTACATGTGAGTGTTGTGATTGTGTTGCACTAAATCACAAAGTTCACACACACTGAACATGCGCGCAGAGGGAAGAAGTGCTGTGTCACTGTTGTTGAAGGTGATTGTTGGTTTGAGTGACATGTAATAAATTGCGGTTTGGGCGTTCCAGAGTTAATTTAGTTTGCTGAAGAGGAAATTCACTTCCATGACTCTGCTTGTGCACAATGATCCCTACCCCTGAGATTACAAGTGAATCTGATGGGATGAACCTGTTTGTGGTTGTATGAGCAGATATGATGTCGCGTGACTCTGTAGACAACATATCCGTCTGCATCAGGTGAGCAAAACTCAATGCGATGGACAGATTTATTTATTTTAATGTAATTACAGGAAGAGCTGAAACAGGAGGATGAATACTCAGCAAACATTCAAGTTGGTGGTATTTTAATAAAGTGAATATATATTTGGAATGTACACGTTAAAACGTGCAAAACTTCAGCCAGCTTGGTATTAGACTCAATCATATACTATGTCGTACGCAGTACATACTAACTCAGTACTAAAGTATGCAGTTCCAAACACCCCTTTGCCTCTTTGCTAATATTGAGCCGGACACCAGAATTTAATCCTTCCAGTAACTAGAACAGTTGCAGAACTGGTTTGGTTCGTTACGGACCAGTCTCCAGGAGCGTTGGCCAGTTTGATGTTGTGCAAACAGGTTGAACATTGAGCAAAAGAATTAGCCTTCAGCAGCACCCTGTTTATTATGAATGACTGAGCCCGTGGTCTGTGACAAGCTCAACTTTCTTTTCACTTGTTTTTTTGGGGTTAATTCCTCCACTTTTGAATAATAAACACAGAACAGAAGACAACGAGCTCCAGGGACTCGGATGATGATGATGATGATGGGTCTTTACTGTAAACCAGATGATCGCTGCTTGTTCCTGGAAAACACATTCAGAGTTTCGTGCCTGAAAGTGAGAGTCAGCTCTGCTCCACAAAGTAGGCTAGTGGGGCTGCACGTCGCTGTGTACAGTATGTGTGTCTACCAGAGGTCCGGGCTCTGTGCCAGAGTCCGCTCTGCCCTTATGTAACCGTCTGTATTCGGCCAAATTCTCTCACTCATTCCTTCCACTTTTTCTCCTCCTTCTCACTCTATTCCTCATACTTTCCTGTCAGTCTTTCTCTCCACCAGCACTCCCTCTCCTTTCTCCTTCTTCTCCGGTTTCTCCTCTCATTACCCTTCTCTGTCGGTCTGTGTAAGCATGACTGTGCAGGTTGTCAAACGCTCCCGCCAACGCCGCCCTCGCCTTTTCCCCTCGTGGCCGTCGCCCTCTGTTCGGTCTGTCAGTAAACCTGTGAATGAGTTCAACCCTCAAACACTTTGAGGTTCAATCCGTGGGCGGGGAGACAGACACAGTTTGTTTCTGAACAAAGAGGAAAGTCCTCGCTCACTTCAGTTGACGTGATCTTGTTTTTTAACGGACGCTGATACTTTTTGGAGCCAATCAAAACCTTTAGAAAATCAGAATGTCAACGACTTTGGCTTCTGATGAAATAGAAGAAAAACTATTGTACTGTGCCGATGTGGGTTCTTGTACTCATTTGGTTTTTATCAAACCCTCGTGTCAAAGAAATAGAAACGAGGCTTAAAACCCAAATACAACCGAACATATACAACATGGATAAAAACCATGCTTTATATATATACATGCATTTAGTTCTGTATAATAAAACTAGTTTTATTTGTGCATAACTGTCTGTGAAAGGCTCCTTTCATCCAACAGTGTTGGGCGTGGTTCTGAACATACGGTTCGTTAAAGAGACATCGACATACACGTCCTTGTGCTCTGTCCACCTCCAGGTGTTGGATCCAGCTGCTGATGTTGTGTTACCGTGCAGATGAAGTCAAGTAGAGACTTCAGGGGAGCACTTTGTTTGAACACATGCCGGCTGTGTTGAAATACGATCCGTCGGCTGCCTGTGATCCTCTGAACAACCTGTATTATGTGGCAGAGCAAATCATACGCCTGTCAGTTATTATAGAACCGTATTTATAGAGTCTGTTGCTTTAAGGGCTGTCAACTCAAGGTCAAAACAAAGTTATCCTGCAAAGACGTACAAAGAAGAAGCAGTGAATTATCCAAACGTTTAGCTGAGAGTTATTTGCAGCTGATGCAGAAATCTTTTGTGTGTGGAATGACTCAGCAACTCCACAATGTACACGTTTCCATGTTACATAACGAATTCTTTAAACAAACTAAGTGTGGTTTGCATCTGTAAAGAAACTAGTTCTTTATCTACCACGCTCAGTGAAAATAAAAGAGTCAAGTAGAAATGATTTAATATTTTATCTGTAGATCTTTAAAAATATCTTCCTCTCGTTTCTGCCTGTGCACACACACGCACACACACACACACACACACACACACACAGTTTGTGTTTCCGTGTGTGTGCTTGTTACCAACGTATCTAGGTGTCTGTTTGAGGTCAGGTTGCTTTGTTGAGCTTTTAGGTCAAGAGGAAGTGTGTCTGTGCGTGTGTGTGTGTGTGTGTGTGTCTGTGCGCGCACATGTGTGTGTGAGTCAGTGGAAATGTACTGACTGACCATTGTGACCACTGACAGGACTTGACAATAATTAACTACCTCACCTTTACTTTTATTCTTAGATGAAAGTGCTGATTATAGAAATGACTAAGATGTTGTGGAGTTAAAATATTAATTATAATAATAATTTTTTTTTTTTCTCTTTATAGTCAGAATGGATCTCGATGATAAAGAAATTCTCTCCGGAGAGATTCTGCCTGTGGTGATCATTGGTAAGACACACACACACACACACACACATACATACACACACACACACACACACACACACACACACATACACTTTGGTGATGTCACAGGAAACCTCAGAGGCGCAGCTTATTGTGGTTGCTGTGATACGTGTGTTATCATACTTAATGGTGAAATAGCACAAGACTCTTTTCAAGTCTGTTTTCTCACAAGCACCTGGACGCACTTTGAACTGTAAAGTAAAACATTCACACATGCACGCACACATACACACACACACACACACACACACACACACACACGATGTTGACCTTAATGGATTTAGTGCAGTAACATAAAGTCGCGTCCCAGAAGCATCTTTGCAGTGTTGTAGGATTTTAGCAGCGAAGCAGAGAAAGTGGCGAGATGCGGTGATGACTCATCATGACTAAAGCTGAAGTCTGGATGTTTTCCTGAGGGCGGTCGGACGTGAACGATCCCCATCGCCACGGTTGCGACTCTCTCCTTCCTCTTTCAGTCAAGAGACTTTTTAGGGCACAGAAAGTTTTTGTTGGGTCTTAAACTTTAAGAACAGATATGCTTAGGTTACTGTTCGTACAGACACAACAACACTGTGTAATGTTGTGTAATATATGTGTGTTTTTCTCTGTGAAGTCAAAGCTTTGTTTGTCAGCAGTTGTAGGCAAATTAGAT
This sequence comes from Paralichthys olivaceus, assembly GCF_024713975.1. Lineage (NCBI taxonomy): Eukaryota > Metazoa > Chordata > Actinopteri > Pleuronectiformes > Paralichthyidae > Paralichthys > Paralichthys olivaceus. Next base: position 1,891,668 of record NC_091094.1, read on the forward strand.
ATTTTACTGCGCTGCGTGTGTGTGTGTGCGCGTGCTCGCGTTCTTGCTGAGTCATTGTCTGTTTGTTTTTGAGTCGTGCGACGGTCCAACGAGTTTTAATTCTGCCATGACAGTATCTCTGCTTTCTTGTCTTTTCAATGATTTACAGCTTCAAATACATTTTTAAGACGGGCGACAAACTGACTGCAGTTGTAACCATAGAAACCAATTAGAGACACACAACGTACACACAACATCTCCACTGTCAGAGCGTTGCGTGGATTATCACTTAGAAACCAATGGAAGTCGCTCAGCTACACTCCCACCAAACCTCACCCCGCGTCTCGCTCTGTTTCTCTCCGTTCCCCAGGTAATGGTCCGTCAGGGATCTGTCTGTCATACCTGCTGTCAGGTTACACCCCCTACCTGTCGCCCGGGGCATCGCACCCCAACCCCTTGCTGCACAGCAAGCTGGGAGAGCAGCCTCACCTGTCGCTGCTGGAGCAGGTAATAAATACTCACTGACACACACACACACACTCGTGCAGCCGGTTGTTTTTATAAAAGAAAAAGTAAGAAGGTGCCGTCTGTTCCTCTAGGATCTGGAGTACCTGTGTGAGGGGTTGGAGGGCCGGTCGACCAATCCCATGGCCGTGCTCTTTGACTCGCTGCTGCTCCCTGACAGCGACTTCGGCCTGGACTACACCTCTCCACTGGAGTGGAGGTTTGAGCCTGAGCGGGCCATCCCACACCTGGTGCTGGGGAAGGGTCCACCCGGAGGAGCCTGGCATGTACGTAGCTGGAATTATAGATTATATACAGATGATTGATCATTGTGACGTCACGTGCTGTGATGCAAGCGACAACCAATCAGACCAGGTCAGCAGAGAGGAGGTTTTTAGAAAAAACAGAAACATTCTTTGCAATAAAAAGTGAATCTATGCGAAATACAGGAAAGTAATAAAATAACGTAGTGACTCCACTGGTTTCTCCATGACGACCCACCACAACAAAATAGAATCAACCTAGAATCTATAATCTAATAATCCAACGTCTGGACGACTCACCGAGTTAAGCTCTTATTCAAGTTTAAGTACACACGGTATAAATCTGACTGAAGGCGTCGCTCACAGCTGCTGTGAGGCCGAAACTCGTGATGGACAGAAAACACTGATGCTAATGTGTTCAAACAAGCTTTGTTTTTCTTTCTCAGGCGCCTGCAGATCTACCTTCAGGGCCTGATTCAGTCTAACACCGAGTGTGTGTGTGTGTTGTTGTTGTTCCCAGGCGATGGAGGGCTCCATGCTAACTCTGAGCCTGGCTAACTGGATGGAGCTTCCCGGACTCAAACTGAAGGACTGGATGAGAGAGAAGCGCAGGTTGGTCCGTCCACGATAACGACGTTAAATCGCGGCCCGGTCACACGTCACATGAGAATTGGTTTCCATCATTTAAGGCGGCTCTTATCACACGTTTGGTCTTAATTAGTATTGATAATATAAAACAGGGTGAAACATCATGAACGACCCGGACTCCTCCGGTTCACTTGTTGTTTTCAATTCGTTTTACAACAAAATCTCATATAATTGTTTTGTTTTGGAGACATTGATAATATAAGAAGTCGTCTTGTGTTGTATTTAAACATAATCTGTTGTTTTGCATTAAAAGTGTTTATATCGTTTGATTCCAGAAATGTACGTAACGACCGGGCCACACCAGCCGAGATAGCCTCCTACTACCAACACTACGTTTCCCAGATGTCCCTGGAGCAGAGCTTCGCCTGCGGAACCACCGTCACCTCGGTAACCAGGCAGCTCAGCAACCAGGAGGGCTCGCCGTCCTACTGGAGAGTGACGGGACTGCAGCGCCGCGAGGGGGAAGAGCTGGGAGGTACGCTGAGTTCAATCTCGTGGTTCATGTCATGGTGAGAAAATAAAATAAAAAGCCACATCACCGTTTCCACCTTCCTTCCTGTTAGATGCTTCCTCTGTTTCGGAGGAGGTTCCTTTTTCACTCTTGGCCCACAATGTGGTTCTGGCAACGGGGACCCACGACATCCCAGCCAGACTCGGCGTGGAGGGCGAGTCCCTGCCATTTGTCTGCCACTCCTTCTGGGAGCTGGAGGCGGCCATCTCCAGTGGCGAGCTCGACCACACGTCGGACCCCGTGCTGGTGGTGGGCGCGGGGCTCACGGCGGCTGACGCGGTGCTGGCCGCTCACCATCTGAACACGCCCGTCTACCACGCCTTCAGACGCTCAGTCACCGACCCGGGTCTCATCTTCAACCAGCTGCCCAAAGTTCTCTACCCAGAATACCACAAGGTGCGGAGAGAGCGACCTGAAGCCGAGGATTGATAACCAAGCAATCGTTTCTTTCATGTGAAACATTTGCTGTTTCCATTTTCTTAAATATGTGTATTTAATCTAATTTAATCTTTTCCCTTTTTTACTTTTGAGTGTGGTACCAAACAAGATATTTAAAAACATGAAGTCATGGAACCCAACCTGTCACGTATCACGTATTTAACTGAAAACTCTGCTTTTGTGTCCTTTGGCGTCCAGGTTCACCAGATGATGACTCAGCAGCAGCACCGCCCGAATCCTCCACCTCAGGACCACGCCCAGAACCCCGACTCCACCCCTTCCTCCCCCTCCTCCCACGCTCCCTCGCCCCCCTCTTCCTACTCGGGATACCTGAGCTTCCCGTGTCACCGGGTTGTGGCGTTCAGACCAGACAGAAAGTGCATTCTGGAGTCCGAGTCCGGCCAGCGGACCGTGGTCCAGGTCTCCAAGGCTCTGGTTCTGATCGGCGCCCATCCCAACCTTTCCTTTCTGGGGGACAACGGGCGTCAACTCGGCATCAACACCAAAGAGCCGATCACATGCCGGAGGAACCCGATCGAGGTGGACCCGTTCACGAACAAGGTGGTCGCGGCAGAGGGCCCGGGCATGTACGCCATGGGGCCGTTGGTTGGCGAGAACTTTGTGAGGTTCCTGAAGGGAGGAGCGCTGGCTATCGCTAGCGACCTCGCCAAGAGACAAAGAGAGGGAGGGGAAGGTGGAGATGGGGATTTGACCACAGACACATTAATGGACAAATGGCTGGACAGACAGAGCACCACACAGACAGAGGCGGAGTCTTGTGTTCTGGACTCGTAGCAGGTTGTCAGGGACCGAGCGGTGAAATGGACCGAAGCAAACTAAAGCCACAGGTCATGTTTTCCACTAATCACAGTGTTGGGAAATCGAACATTCTGCCGAGGACAGACGAGAGACGTCTCCGCAGCTGGACTCTGGTTTCACCTCAGATCTACTGTAAATCTGGTTTGGCTAAAAAAAAAAACCAACACTTCCAGACCTGAGGAATCCTGAAGGTTCAAACGAGACAGTGACGCAGTAATGACGGAAGTGACGGAGGAGAGACGGGTCACGTGTCGGAGGACGGTTGACTCCACCTCGGCAGGTCGTGGATTTCTCTGGATTTTGCCTTAAATGACTCTTGAACACGTTCAATCCTGTGTAAACAAACTCTGTTATTTATATCTGCTGTGTGCGGAGGCTCAGTTCTGTCACTTGAAGCAAAGCTGAAGGTCGTTAGAATAAGAAACTCATTATTTACAATCATGACTTTTTAAAATCAGATTTTAACTTTTTATCTGTGGATTAATATTGGTTTAATTAATAAGCTGTTTAAAAAGATGGACGACATGAAAGCTCTCAAAAAGCCAAAAACGTCTCTCTCGCCCCCTGGTGGCTGTCCAATCATGGCTCCACACTTCCATTAGAGTCCAAATGACAGTAAAAAAGCAATATGGCGCCACCTGTACCTGGGATATGTGAACTTTCTCTTTGGGAGGATGCAGAGATGTGTCGTCCAACTTTCTTTACAGCCTGATGCCGCTCAAAGGAAGGTGGAGGAAGATCTGAAAAGGAAACGTGGAATCGGAAGTGGCAGAGAAAAAGTGCGACGGCAATAAGAAATAGAAATGGAGAGAGAGAGAGAGAAGGTAGAAGAGTGAAATGATCTTTAACGTGTCAGCTCTGTTTCTCCTCCCTCACTGCAGTTACTTCCAGGTTGAAGTCGAACCATTCAGTCAAACTTCTTTTTTATTATCAGTTTACAACGAAGATAATTAACATGTTTCATCATCATCAGCTCGTGTCCTCAGAAAAAAACACAAACTGACTATTAATGAGCTCCTGCGTCTTTATATCATAGTTTCTATGTGGGTGTTTGTATTTTATGAGTTGTTTGGTGAATCTGAACTGTTCTATTTTTCCATGTTAGCGTCATTTTTATCATGTAACTCAGCCTGAACTTCTACCTGATATCTTCGTAAAAATATTTTATACTTTACGTAACAAAAGAGAAATATACGTATATATATATATATATTTTTAAATATTCACTCAAATTGTTGAATTTGCAGCTGTTGAAACATCAGTTTCTCTGAACGCTAAATGCAAAGTTAACCAGCACTGTTTCTGTAGCCCTGTCGACATTGATGTTATTTCCTCATGAGGAATAAAACCACTTCTGTAACTTGAAATGAAAACAGGAGGGTTTTAAAGAAAGCATATAAAAAAGATAAAACATGATTTTTATCATTATTTTACTTTGCTTCCTCCAGATGCACTTTCCACTGTTTTTTTTTTTTTTGAAGTTTTGATGATCCTGTACAACTGCTCATTAAATGCTGAGCTTTCATTTTCTCTTGAATTTTAGTCCCAAAGTTTTAAATCGAATTATTTTTTAGTTCGCACACAAAACTCGGATCCGCCCCCTCCTCTGTATCTCCTCCGAGTCCTGCTCCACCGTGCGACAACATTTCATAGAAACCGAGTAGTTTTGCGTGATGCTGCTGACGAACAAACCAACGCAAAGAAAACGTTGATTATTTTGTTTGAAAAAGAAAAGAGGAGGTGAAGGAGAAGAGTTAAAGCGCTCGACGCTGTAATTTCAGCTGTGATGAGTCGATGGGCCGAGTTTTATTATTTTGTTTGTGAGTGTGTGTGTGAGACACTCAGCTTCAAACCCACCCATCAAAAACTTCAACATAAAAAAACACAATATACAAGAAACAAATCTTAGGATTCAGTATAGACTACTCAAGTTCAAAGATACATTAATATACTGTATTTTGTACTGAAAAACTATGTAAAGTATAAATTATACACAACTCAAGCTGCAGCTGTTTTTTAAATCATTGATTCGTCAGCTGATCGTTTTCTTATAAAATCACAACACATGCAGGCGATCTCGATATTTTTTATTTTTCCTAAAAAAAAACTACAAATATTCAGCTTGTTTTTACATCAGACAAAGTTTTTTTTTACTATTTTATGAAAAATAATAAACATATTATTTGATTTGTTTTGGTTTAACTTCGGTCAGAGTTGCAGTTTTTATCACTTAAAGAGTTTTAATCGATCCCACATGAACGTCTCTCACACGTCTGACACATGCTCTCATATTTAGGAGTTAACACTTGTTTTCAGACGTTTCTTTTCTCTGGTTGGATTTGACCTGACGGCCCCTGATGCCTGAACACTGATGGTGACCTCTGACCTGGAGGAGCCTGCGGTGCCTTACGGCGGCTCTGAACTTCCTCCGTCTTCATGTCTCTGATGTTATCAAGTCAAAATCATGTCCAGCTTCTTTTTTAACTTGTTTGTACGTGTCTTGTTTGCATGAACGGTCTGATTCATACTCACAATAATCTAAATATACGACTCTGAGTTTCTATTAAAAAACAAAAAGCAAATGTTTCTTGTGTTTGTCTTTTTGGTCTTTAACAATTCATGGATTTTATACAGTGAACATAGACAACAAAACCTGTGTTTCATCATAGAACCACTTTGACTAGGATTTTGTGAGAAGCCAGCGAGGAAGGAAAACATTTAACCACCACTAGAGATTTTATTTTCCTCCAGGTCCATTTGTTTGTCAAAATCTACTGAACAGATTTCCCCAAAACTTCATCTCACCTCCCTCTCTCAGTTTTAAGGTCGAGACCTGACGATTTAAAGATCCTTGAGATGATGTAAGTTACGTTATGACGCTGCACAAATGAAATTGAAATGAAACTTGGCTTCTGGCTGAAATAATAAACTGGGACATAACTCATGAAATGTTCATCTGGAAAATTACGTCACAAAATCAAAACTACATTTTGAAATAAAGTCAAAAGTTGCTGAAAGTAAATAAAATGGGCCTGTTAGTGTAACGAGAGGCAGAATGAACGTATATATGTTTCAGTTTTTAAGTTTGTATGATTTTGGTCCATAAAAATGTGACTAATCTTTTTTATAAGTGGAGGCAGGAGGAGAACATTTTATTTCTTATTACCAAGTCAATTGTTGCCTGTGGCCAGCAGGTGTCGCTGTTGTACTAATAAAAATCCAGCTCAGAGCCGTGAGTTGACTCAGGAGGATGAGAAACTCTTGAGGCTGAAATTCATAAAAACTTTTATTTAACTTTGAGAGAGTAAATCTGTTCATGTTGCAGTTCTTGGTTTGCAGTGATGCACCTTCCTGACACAGTGTGGCGGCCATTTTATGAGTCAACGTTAAAATGTAGTCGATCCCTTAAATAACCAACGTGTCCGCTCACAGTCACAAGAATGAAACGGAATTTAAACAGGAAAATCTCAAATCTGAGTTTTCAGATGAACACGGACGACGTGACAGCTCCTCAAAAAGAAGCGATATGAGCCTCCTCCATGTTGGCAGACGGGACATCGACCAAATTTAAAAGTCAAAGTAGACGTCAAATACATTTTTGTCATTCTGCCATTTTAGTTCACACCACACCACACACACTGTGTGTTCAAGTGTTGTTTATGACTTAAAAATGGGGTGAAAACGTCATGATTGACAGCTGAGATTGACCTACGATTGGTCGAGAGCGTGTACGGGCGGGACCTCGATACCCTGGCTCCACTGTTCCAACTGCTCCAAATGATAAGCACAAGATGGCTGCTCCTGTATCCTGGATGTGGCGGCTGTTCAGACGCAGACTTTGATTGTTGATCACTAATTAAAATGGTTCCTGATACACTTTCTGTCAATCAACTCACTGATTAATCAACCTGTCGGGAGCACCGGCTGTTTGGGCCTAATGACGACTTCCTGCTCTGGGACCCGACAGGAAGTGGATCTGCCCACGTGTCTTGCACATGTATTGTAAAAGATGTATGTATGAATGTAATTATATAATATATATATATATATATATATATATATATATATATATATATACACATATACATGTATATAAGCCCTAACCCATATATATATATATATATATATATATATTCAAAATCTATTTAAACATAGAACAGGAATCATGAAAATATAAAATGTGTTACTGTTGTTCTGCACAGACACTGATGCTCTGGTTTCCATAGAAACCACCTCTGTGTTTGGTGTGTTGATGGCGATGGTCCCAACGAGACACACACATACACTGATACACACACACACACACACACACACACACACACACATACAACCTTGTGGCATGATGGTTGCTGTGGTAACCAGACCGGTAGGAAGCCTGCGGTTCCTGTGACTCAGCTCGTTGCCTGGTGATTCCGTCAAATACACCGTGACGAACACAGAGAGCAAACGCTTTGTGAGGATTATCAGCTGTTCCTGATAATAAGAGGAACAGCCTGAACGTGTGATAGAGAGAGATTCAGTTACAGCAGTATTTTATCACTCGTGGCTCGTGTGCCAGAGGTTTCCTGTCTCTCACTCCACTGTAACTGTTGGAGCTTTTATTACTCACACACAGAACACAAGAGGAACACAGAAATAGAAAGTTCACGCGAGAAGGAAAACATATTTAATGTGGTTGAAGAACCCCCCCCACTAAGAATTATGACACGTTATAACAGAGCAGATGGTGAAGGGTTAATGAACAGACAGCATAAGTCAGCAATTACAACCTAATTCGTCCGATGAAGACAAATGTCAAAAAGCTTTGAGACGTTCACTCCACTCCAGATAATCTCCTGAAATTATCCAGAGTGAAAGCATGAGAGCGCGAACGTCCGAGTCAGTTGTCGGACATTGTTTCCTCCTCCTGTTGCCGTGGTAACACCTCTGGATAATGTCCCTGTGAGCCTGTGAGAAAACAATGTCCAAAAAAAAACCAACGAGACAAAGAGAAAAGAAATATCTCAGGATGAGAAAGTGCAGGGACACTGAAAAGCAAACAAACTCTGTGACCACCTTGGTAACACACAAGTAAATGAAGTTCTTTCAAATTAAACTTACCAATTGTTTTACATACAAACGCTATTTAAGCAGTTTCTTAAGTTGGTCCAACAATTTTCTTTTTTCAGTGTAGAAGACGCAGACAAAGACGTCATCTTGGAAAGACGATGAGATTTGAGAACTTTTTGGTGTCGAGGCCCGACGCCGGTGTCGATGATCTCCGCAGCAGCATTGATGCGTCACTATGATCGTCCCAGGCTACATTTTCCTGTTGTTGTGACCCGGACAAGCTCCTGCTGCTTCTTCAGATGTGAAAGACAAACTTACATTGCTGTCGTTCCTTGTCTGTTAATACAAATCTTACATTCACACGTAAACACTTAAAGAGTCTTCATGATGAGTTCATCAGATGTTTCTGGCTCCCCTGACCTTTGGTCTAGTCGCCTCAAATCCTGCTGCTCAGAGACTTTTTTCACTCTCGTGTGGATCAGCTCGGGACTCTTCCATCTGTGACGACGCGCTGCTCGAACCACATCCTCCAAACTACGATGTGAGAGGACGCCTGCTCACGCTCCGACTCTAACGTCAGGGGAAATGTGGGGGGAAAATACAACAGAGAGGAGCTGTGCAGAGTTCAAGGTAATTACAGCAAATACAGGGTGTAAAGTTACACACGCATTATTCAGCTTCCCCCCCCTAAATTATATTGTTCAGTTGTAGCAACTGTTCTGCGGATGTGTTCTGTTCTGTCGTCCACGTGTTGGGATCCACGGTTCTGCAGTCAACTCAACTCTTTTGGTTCCTCAGGCTATTTTTGTTTGTCCCAAACTAACTTTTGTTTTACTGTTTATTACCATTATATTTCATATATCATAAATCCAATGGATAAAAACAATATTCAGTGATTTCACACCAATTTCACAGATTTTTCTCGTCAGTATCCAGTTGAAAGATTATTATTGTTTCCCTTCAGCATAACTCAGTGAATTCACAGTAAACTTTCAGCAAAGTGAGTAAAGTCACTTCTTCTCTGGGTTTCTCTTTGCTCCGCCCCCTCTACCACACACAACATACCTCCACCCTCAGTGACTGCACCGACAGGAAACTGAAACAGGCACAAAATAAAAGAAATGGTTTCAATATTTTTAAATCACTTGACTGAGTTTGTTTTTTTTATATCCTACATTTGGTCTTGAATTGATATTTACAACATTCTAGCACATAAAGTCAACTCAGTTAGTTTTAATTAATATTAAATAATTATTTCAGCTATAGGGAGATGAGTTACATTCAAACAGTTTGATTCATCCATTGTTAGAGATTTTAGATTTTGTGCTTTAGTAGAATGATGCCAATAAAATGATGGAAACTAGATGATTGGATCAAACATTATAAATATATAAAATATGAAAACACAGTCCTACAGTTTATTGGCTGCTGTGTGATGGAAAACATCACATATATATGTAATATTGAATAAAATATGAATTAACAGTGAATAAAAACTCCTTCAAGGTTTTATTTATCATCTTTACATTTGCCAGAATTAAAAAAAACACATTCTGGTCTGTATTCAAACAAACTGATCCAGTGAATATGGTTTTTATCATTTTCTTTTACAATGTGATTAGACTCAGTTTCCTCCCAGAGAATAGTTCATGGATCTTAATATGTTTTGCATAGTTTTAAATTCTAATAATTATTGCTAATAATAATAATTAATAATTTTATTTGTGGGCTATATCACCTTTCATACAAGAAATGCAGCTCAAAGTGCTTTACACAATTTATATATAACACAACATGTTAATGAGAAGGAGGAGGAGGAGAAAGAGGAGGAGGAGGAGGAGGAGGAGGAGAAGAAGACTTTTGACTTTTAAATAACTTTATTTAAGACACATTGTCAAAAAAGTTCTTAATGAATGAGAAGAAGAAGAAGGAGGAGGAGGAGAAGAAGGAGGAGAAGAAGGAGGAGAAGAAGAAAAAGAAGAAAGAGGAGAAGGAGAAGAAGAAGAAGAAGAAGGAGGAGGAGAAGAAGAAGAAGAAGGAGGAGAAGAAGAAGAAGAAGGAGAAGGAGAAGAAGAAGGAGGAGGAGGTAGATCGGGTAGCTTTAAGGGCTTTTATTTTGAAACCCGTGGTCCGGATGTCAGCGGGTCAGTGTGTGTAGCTTGTCGCGGGGATCGAACCCTCAGTCGCTCCAGGTCGAGGCTCCCGTTGGAAGTAACCGGAGAGAAGCGTCCTGCCGTCGGATCAACTCACTGGAAAACAGCGCGGTACCGCTCGGACACTCTGCCGGAGAACACGCACCGGGAGCGGGTTTAGATCCGAGCCGGAGCCCGGAGGAGAGCAGGGGGGGAAAGCGGGTCAGAGGATCACTGATCGATCCCTCAGTGTGTGTGTGTGAGCGTGCGTCTTCGCTTGGAAACACACACACACACACACACACACACAGTCACAGGTTGCTAGCGGAGTTGACGCTAACCGAGCTAGCCACGTTAGCTCCCCGCGGTTAGCCGTGCTCTCCACCGTTTGTCCACCGGGACTAAAACCCCCACCGGAGCCCCGGAGCTCGAGGCACCAGAAGCGGCCGGACTCCCCCCACACAGCCTGCTCCACACACCGGGCCACGATGTGGTGTTTTTCGGGACGTGTATCCCGCTGGCCGGCTGCTAGCATCGGCTGACCGAGAGCCCGACGCCTGGTCCGCGGACATGGATTCTCCTCCCGGGTTGAATTAGTCTCCGGTGGTTTTTAAAGCTGGACTTCGCTCTCACGCGGGTTAAAGCTCCGGTCCTCCCCCCGAGCCCCGTCTCATTCTGTCGGAGGAGCATCGACCTAAAACCTGCCTGGATCCTTTTTATTTTTTCTGTTGGGGTTTTTTTTTAAGGAGGAGGAGGAGGTAAAAGAGGAAGACCAAAAAAAAAAAAAAAAAAAAAAAGTTTGGGAGAAGTTGAGGATTTTTTCCCCGAGCCTGTGGAAACATGGATGCGGGTATCGAGAAGGAATGCAGCGCCCTGGGAGGGCTCTTCCAGCTCATCATGACCGACATGAAGGTGAGGGAACCTCCAGAACATCCTTCAGACTCACTGCACCACATCCAGAGAAGACCCACTCATTCACCTCTTCTCACCTCTTCTCCAACTTTCCATTTCTTTGTAATCCACATATCAGATTTTTCATTTTTAGCTTCCTCTTGTAGAAAAAGCAGAAAAACAGAAGCAATTTAAATAAAATCAACAGCAGCAAAAGAACGACTGACATTAACCTATTGATTTGATTTATAAAAAAGCTGATTTAATTCATATCATCTTTTCTCTTCCACCTCTTCTCTGTCTTTCCATTTCACAATAGTCGTGTCATATTTTATCTTTTAGTTTCCTCTCGTATAAAAACACACTGAACTTGATCTTTATCGTCGTTATCCATCATACATGGACATTAACATTTATATCTGCACACACAGAGTAAAATAAGGCATCGAAATATTCTTCATTGTCATTGACTCGGGTACAAAACATATGAAAACACAATAAATGCTAATTAAAGACAGCAGAAGCAGCAAATGAGTGATTTCACCAGGCAGCGTTTTAAATGAAGATAACGAGGTTGATTGGATTAAAAGAATAAAGTTTGTCCGGAGGCCTGAGTTGGCCGCTCCATTCATTCTCCATGATCGTCCTGCATTGCTTCACTTCCTCAAATATATAACCCCGTGTCAGCGCGTCCTGTTGGTTGAGTAACAGATCTTTTGATAAAGGATTAGTTGTGTGAGTCATTCGGTTTCTCAAATGTTGTAATTTGTTGCTGGATTGTGAAACTCTTTGTTTTGGACTGATAGCTGTATTGGAACACTTCATTTGGATGCACCATCTTGGGGATTGGGGAATTATGTCGACGACTCAAAGCGACTCAGTGGTCGATCTGCCTCTTTGGTCGGGTTGAGTCAAAGCACTAGAGAGATCACAACGTTTACATTCGTCCAATCCCCTGAAATTCAATCAAACTACCAGATTCACACCCTCCCAGATGCCAGTCGTCTAAATGTGTCAGACGTCGTTTTCGTCGACATCCATGTTCCATTTATTTTGGGGAAAATGGTTAAAATAATTGAAAAAAGTCTTATCTCCGTCCCGCATCCTTCCCTCGAGTTTCCTGGAAACCCGCTCACTTGTTTTTTGCGTAATCCTGCTAACAAACAAACCAACGGGTGAAAACGAACGTCCTCGTGTAAGAAAATGGTCGACTTCACAAAGGAAACGCAGAAACGGACTCGAGCTGAACATGCTTAAAAAAAAAAAGCCTTTTACATGTGTGTTATTAATGACTGTGTGTGAGACGCTGGTCTGATGTTGATTGGGTAATGAATGAGCAGAGGTTAAAACTGGAAGTGGGCCATGTGAGAGGGTGAGAGGCTGGATGGGGGAGGATTTCACCAGCTGTGGGCTGTTTGATGTTTGTTAAGCAGGCTGCCCTTTGCTGTCTGTCTGAGTTTCACTGCGCTCAGAGGGCCGTCGTTATCAGCCTCTATTTCCAACCCGACTCCAGCTCTGAAACAGCCGCAGCAAAGCCTCCGGAGCTGCTGGAGCGACACTGGTTGCGTAGCGGCTTTCAGTCCGGTTAGTCGTCTGCAGGGGACGTATGTTGAGAGCTCAAATATCCAAGTCAGTCGCTCCAGACACTTTCTGGAACTTTTCTTTTTTTTCTAAACGCTTCACAAAATGTGCATCGCCCCCTAAGTACAGCAGGCAAACATCCAGAAAACGGACCAGTGCTATTTGTCATCAAGCTCTTGAATCTCCTCGTCTTCGCCGGCGTCTCCTTCGTGTGTGGTTCCTCGTTTTCGTCCCGAGATATTTGTCTTCCTTCTGTTTCGTGACAGCTGTGTGTTTAGAAACGTCATCAACACGTCCACTCGCTGTGAACTTGACATGTTCCTGTTCCACTCTCACAAACGATTATCGGGATGTTTTACAAGTTGATCGCAGTAAAAGTTCTGGAAAATGCAACAAACCTTCCAGCGAACAAACAATGACGATGGTCTGCTGAAGAAAATCAATCTTAGTTTTTGTTTAATTGATATTTCAAAGGAGTGGTTAACGTATAATTAAGATTTATGTGTAAACGACTGTGTCATGAAACCAGAGACCAGGATTCATGGAGGATTATTGTGTAACTGTAAGAATCTTCTGATGAATCTCTGAATTCCTCGTAACCCTGCTCAGTTGTGAAATCCAGTTTCACAACTGAGCACTTTTACACTGCCCCAACCTGTGAACAGATTCCGCCTGTGAATATATTTAATCTGTAGGCGAGGGACAAGGTTTGGGGAAAGTCTTCTGGTTTCTGTTTCACGTCTGAGCAGCTTCCGTCGCCTGCAGGGAAACAGTTCGCGTGGCGAGAAAAAGAGGTGGAAACACGTCGACTGAAATACACTGGCTGAGGATTTTTAGAATTTATCTGCGTTCATGTGCAGAAAGCTTCTAACAGCGAGGATTCCAAATGTTATCTGGATCTCACGCTTTGTGTTTCATGTGGAGAATCGTTTGACGTGTGATAAAAGAAACCAGTTGGATTGTCAGAAGTGTTCGGCGATCAGAAGACTGATGCATCGTCTGTATACAACTGGAGTCCCAAAACATTAGGGAGGGTTTCTTTTTTTTTTTTAGATGATAGCTGATGGGCTGTTAGAGCTAAACTGCATGTACCAGCGTCCAGATGGCAATTATGGAGAAGTGGAAGTGCAGTGGGTTCTGGATTTATCATGCCAGTGTTGCACTTCTGCTTTTTTGTGGTTAGATTTCTTGTTTTTGTAAAGTAGATGTGAGTTTTAGCTCAACCCCGATTGGAACGGACGGTGGAGTCACACGCTACCCGAGAGACGACGGGTTGGATCTGTGTGAGATGAAGGACGTGACTACAGTGGTGCAGGTCTCGTTTTGTTCAAACGTTTTGGATGAAACGTGACGGGACATGCAGACATCCTGTGGTGAGAACAGTGAGCAGCACACGAGTCACTTCTGCTGTCAGATAACAAGGAAAGAGGGTGTGTGTGTGTGCGTGTGTGCGTGCGCATGCACACGTGTGCATCCTTGCATGGGGCAGATGGCAGGAGTGCCCCCATTGGTTCCGTGCCATGTTGGTAAACTACCAGGATATGATGCCACGAGCTCTGAATCAATCACTCACACACTCACTCATGTCTAATTAAGTAGAGTTGCTGTTCAGATGAATGTCTCCTCAGGACATCATGACACTCAGTCAGTGGACGTGACGCCACAGTGAGACTTAATGCAGATTACAGCTCATGTTGTGATTTATCGTTTAAAGAGGAAAGATTTTATCATCAGATTGTCGTCCTGCAGAAGCTTCATGGGACCTTCAGAGTTCCACTGGACAGAGACAGACGACTTATTGATTTGTCTCGGCTGTATCAGGGCGGACATTATGAGCCATCGACCTTCCACGCTCCTCCCTCCCTCCCCTCCGCTCCATCCTTCCATCCTGACATGCTCAGTACATACCTTCACTCTCTGTCATGCCCTCACTCTTCCCCCCCCTTCCATGTTTTCCAACTATTTTTAGTTTCTCTTCAACGTGGTCTTCTTGTCATGGTCATCCCTCCTTCCTCCTTCCTCCTTCCTCCTCGGCTGTATGTTTCTCCAATAACTCCTCTCTCCTTTTTAGTTTCCCGATTAGTGATTGAATATTACATTTCTTTTCCTCATTACAATATTGCAATACTATGTACTGAAGGTAAAGTCAAACTGAAAATGAGATGGCACGGCAGCTGTGTGTGTGTGTGTGTGTCTGTTTGTGTTGCTGAATAGTAAATGGGTCTTAGAAGTGAGTTGCAGACGTGCTCAGTTTCTACACCCACCACTGTAAGTAATGGTTTTGGCTTCATTACTGTGTTTTTTAATCAGACCTTTCTGTGTGTGTGTGTGTGTGTGTGTGTGTGTGTGTGTGCGTGTGTGTTTAATAGGTAAGGGTACATACAGAAACACACCCTGCATCAGAAACCACAATGTGATGTCATGGTTAATCACAGCACTGATATGCTTTATGGCTCCTGATAGTTGGGTGTGTGGGTGATTTCAGAGAGGTCCGTGCAGATGGGGAAATAGGAAGATTCAGGTGAATATAGGTGTGTTCGATACCCATAACTTGGTAAAACGTGTAACGCCTTAATGAGAATGCCTCGAAATAAACATACAACGTCGGCCATGTTATGCTTCACATGTTTGATAGTATCGCCGGTTGTATTTAGTTTTATGTGCCACGTAATCATAAAACGATATCTTATCATGTGTGGCAATAATCTAAAATGTTGAATAGTTGAACAAGTTTTGGAGCATGGCTGCAAATACATCAGCAGTATTTCACATCACCTACACGTTGATAAATTGATGTGCAAGTATAATATTGCTATAAATAAATATATTGTTTTAAAGTGTGTTTAAATGGTAAAAAGGTAATTATGACAAATAATCTCAGACGTAGTGAAAATATTGTGTATATAAGGGATTTTCACGAATTGTACCTTTTCACATATGTAACCCTGTTGCTGTACACTGAGATTTTTATATATTTCTTTAAATTAAGTGGAAGAAAGCTGCCATACTTCACTACGTTTGAAGGCTTCTCTTACCTGACGTGTTGAGTCATGGATTGAAGTTGGGAAAGGAGGGATGGATGGACATGAGTCAACGGGGAGCAGGAGGTGGTGAAGCATCAAGGATGAGTGGATTTCAATAGAGGGTGTGGATTTATAAAACACGGCTGCACACGGAGATATCTCCACAGCGTTCTTGACATTGTGAGGGTTTTTTTCATTTGGAGATTTTATAACTTAATGTTTGGAAAAGTTTAAAGCTTTTTAAGGAAAAATTTTATTGGTGGAAGTTTGGAATTGTCTCATTTTGAGTGAAATGTTTGGAACGCTTTCATCGTCGTTGTTCTTCTGCGCAGTGTTTATTAAAGATCTTCAAGGAACGGGAGTTTTAACACGTTGGCTTTGATTCGACCCATTTAAAGATTTTGTAGAACTTTAGCGGCAGATGCACAACCGACACAAAGAGACACACAAACAGGATGCAAAGCAACAGAAACAGACAAAAGTCACATGGCGATCAGCTGTCATTTACTTCCTCATTTCCACGCCAAATGGAACCGAGGGCACTGTGACTAAAAGACAAATGAGACGCGAGAAGGGAGACAGAGAAAATCACTTTACTGCTGGTTCATGACAGCTGGACTCACTGGACTCATAAAACATTCAAGTCTCTGATGTTGAATTACAAGAGAAAACACATTCCAGTGCAGTACATGCAATGATTAATCCCAGTAACTGGCAAGTAAAATGAACTGCAGGTGCATTTACAATATACTGACAAATATTGTTGTGGTTCATCTGTTTCCTCAACGTGATGTTGTGCCTTCTCCGATGGGGAACAGCCTCCCTGCTGAAAGCCAGCGTTCTTTAACAGCTGTGCACAAACAGGCTCTTTAAATGAATGGAGCTGTGGACTGAGGTATTTTCTCGCTTTGTAAGGAGGCTCGGACAATTTGGGCTTTTTAACTTTGCAGAAAATCCACAATTGTCCAATTACATTTTTAAAGATATGGCAGGATCTCTGTGGGATGTGTGTACTGTGCATTGTCCCAGTGCTATCCTCTTATTTTATTATGAAATTCAGAAAGATGCAATCATCAGATTTCTGTTTCTTCTCACGCATTATTTTCAGTCAATGTTCCAGATGTGAACAGCAATACTGGAAGAGTAACCCGGGACTCATCTGCTTTTGCAACGTGATAATTTGAGACGAAGACGGACGTGTTTGCTTTCCAGTCTCATCAAAAGGAGGAAAATCCATCACGTGTTAAATACCTTAACTTGCGTTTGTTTCCTCATTCCACAGCTTTCTTCTTTAATGAGACGTGCTCTC
Organism: Paralichthys olivaceus; assembly: GCF_024713975.1. Classification (NCBI taxonomy): domain Eukaryota; kingdom Metazoa; phylum Chordata; class Actinopteri; order Pleuronectiformes; family Paralichthyidae; genus Paralichthys; species Paralichthys olivaceus. Next base: position 1,908,815 of record NC_091094.1, read on the forward strand.
CTGATTAAGGCTCTCAATGTCTTCTTTATGACCTCTGAGCCCTCACACTGAGATCAGAGTACAGGGAGGGAAACTGAAAGACTCACATGCAAGCAACATCAGATTTAAATCAAGTTAATGCAAATAATTAATCTCAAAGTGAAACATAACGACTTTTCAGCTGCTGATTAATCACCAGTCTTCAAAAGCATTGTCCCAGAATTGTGTTCTTTAATCTCTGTCACACTTGATTTAATACAGGCTTCTCGTATGTAGTGTTAATTAATCATGATGTAATGTTTCAGTGGGTTTATTTTCATTGTATTTTTATATGAGAGCAACTGAGGAATTCTCCAGTTTGACTTCATGTCCGTCAGTTTGTTAGTAACCTGCTGCTGCTCCAGCCGACTTCCCACCTCGCGATCAAACTGAACTTCATCATGAGCTCTGGTGTGTAAAGAATTACATGCAGACAAATGGGAATAATATGGTGATCTGCCTCCTGTCAGTATTAAAGAACAGAAACACTGAGTTATGTAAGAAGAGCAATGGAAAGTCCTCGTTCACTTCTGTTTGTCTCACTTAATGAAAACCTCATTACGTCTCAGATAAAGGACCAAGCAGTCGACTGAGCTGAACAAACCATTAACTTGATGTTGACACACCCTACCTGTCTACTTTCCCCTCTCTCTCTCTTTCTCTCTGTCCGTTTTTGTCTTCTTTCTTTGAGTTAACCAGTGTTGCTCAAACACACCGTTAAACAAACCCCTGATCCTGCTGTTTGAACAGTCTCAACCTTGCTCGCTGTCCCTCGCTCTCTGTTGCCTCAGCTCAGTTACTTCAACACGTCGCCTGTCGGAAACACGGCAGTCAGAAAGTCGGACGCACATCTCTGAAGTTCAAATGTGCTTTATCAGGCAACAAACACACATCTGAAAGTAGTGCTTTATAATAAACAATAACTCTGGGGAGGTTCTTTCTTATTGTTCCTCTTATTGTTTGATTCAGACGCTCTTGCCTCTGGAAAAACTAACTGCGGGGTGTTTTCACACCTGAAAGTCCGGATCATGGTCTGGTTCATGTTTTTGATAGTTTACATTTGATCTGGTCAGTTATGGGCTGGTTGTGGCTCAGGAGGCCGAGGGGGGCCACCCGCTTATCTGTCGACGGTTCAATTCCAGACTCCCACCGCATTTCACATGTGGAAGTGTCCATGGGCAAGATCCCAGAACAGAACAGGGGTTTAGTTTGCTGCAGGCCGAAACCGCCTCTTTTGGTTTGGACTAATTTCTGGTCCGTTGGTCCAGACCATGGTCTGAGTTACCGTTCATGCCCCTTGTTTTGGATTAGACTAAACTGAAAGGTCAGAATGTCTGGGCCAAACGAGGCAGGTGTGAAAGCCCCCTTAAGCACCAAATTAGTGTATTAATCCGCTGCTGAAAATAGTCCCCAGCATATGAACTAGTTCCCTCCGGTTTGACTAAAGTTTACTGAAAACTTCATTGCTCAATTTGTGGGGCTGTTGCAATGTATTGTGTTGTATTGACATATTTATATTTTATGAGGGTGTATGCAAAATGTTATTCTCCGAAATGGCCGTAACCTTGGCGATAGTTTTATAGTGAACCTCTGTCTTGTGTAATTGGTTTCACTCTGAAACTGGTTTTTGAGGAATTTGCGCGGCCGCATTCTTTGAGCAAATGCTTCTCCGCTCTGTGAGACTTTGATTTATGATAAGAGGATCATTAATATTCCCTGTCACTGCAGACATGGCAAATTCCCCTCCTCCAACAATTCAGAGAGAAGTGTAAGATAAAACGCTCGATGACAGACTTCCATTGTCTGTCGTCACCAGCTTTAGTTCTGTTACATGGAACATCAGATTAAGAAATAACCTCTGGTGGCGGTGAAAGAGATTTGTTTTGTGTCTGGTAAAGAAGTGGAACAGCAGTTTTTGTTTTCTGGCTCATTATTATCATGTGTTTGGCTGCTGCACGGTGAAAGTGTCAGGTGAGACGTGAGGGGATTATACTTCTGTGAGATAACGTTTATCTTTAAGAGGAGCACAGGTTGGGCTGCAGAGGAGCTGCAGCAGGTTCACATGTTCAAGATTTCAACAGGTAGGTGGATAATGTAAGCAGCCATCTCCAAAGCTATGAAGATAATTATCAACTGTTCTGTTCACATTTGCAATAATTCAGTTTCTCACAAATCCACTTAAAACTAGCCAACAAAGTAAAACATAACATTGAGGGCAAATGTACATGTTAAATAAAATTCTGTGTCTGTATTTTAAGAATCAGTAGCGGATCATTTAAATACAAACCCCCCAAAATTTGAAAACCTATAATCCATTAACCTTGATACCAGAGCTCCGCGTTTTGATCCCTGGATAGTGACACTTGCATGCAGAATATCTTAGCATGATTTTGTACAAGATGAGGAGTTAAACAGGACTTAAAAACACACACTAGTTAACAATGAAAATGGTTTTCCCTCTGTTCGTTTCACTTTTACACTTTAGACCCAACATTTAATCAATTAACCAAGAAAACACATGAAGAAGAACAATAATTGTTCCTCTCAGATCCAAACATGGCTCTTTGAATGAATTGGCAGCTCACTCTCTGACTAGTTGACTTGGTCTTTGTCGAGTCAGTCTGGACTCAGGAAAGTATTCTTGTCTCGTCAGTCCCTCCGTTATAGCTCTGTCTTCATCTCTGTCCCTTTGCTGGTCAGTAGAGCAAGTCGGAATTATCAGGGTAGGATTAACGACTACACACACTGACTAAAGTAACTGTATACCTGGTCATGCTGTCTGGTTGACTAAGCAGATAAGATAACAGCGCTGTATGTCTTCTATACACAGAGCCGGCGCTGAGTGAATGGGTTTACTGTGTCACTGCTACTGGAGCACGTGACGGTTTCCACTCGGCTCTACGGTGTTTTAGGTAAAAAGCTGGTTGGGATTAATGACTGAAACACTGTGTAAGACAAGTGCCCACCACAAGTTTCCAAGACCTGTCCAAGAGTTGAACCTGGAAATTCATCAGAGTGGTGAATGTGTGGTGCGCTCTCTGCATAGATGACCTGACAGAGCTTCCTGCTGTCGTCGGAAAACTTTAAAAGGTTTGATAGACACGTGTTTGAGACAGGACCCGTCTATTCACCTCCTGGAAAACAATAATCAAATCAAACCCCCGACTGTTCTCTCAGACTAACATCTCACTAAGAAGATGTTCTCCCTCTGTCTCTAGAAACAAAGCAGAGCAAAGATGTAAATGTATCCGTCCAGCCAGATGATGGTCGACGGCTGTTTTGTTTGCAGCTGTCTCTGGGAACCCCGCGGACGCCGTGAGTGACCTTTGTGGGGCCCGGGGCCCTAATTTAGCAACCGCTGCTTTAAAGCTGTCTGTGCCGAGCTGGAGCCCGGTGCTCTTCTCTGTGGTGTTTTCAGCCCGGCCTGCTGGAGAGCCAGGGCTGGTATATTTTGTCTCCGACTGAGTGTGACATTCCTGGCAGTCACAACAAATCCTGGCAGAATTTAAGGTTTAGGCGAGAAGTGAGGGAACAAGAGCTGCATTGCGAGATCTGAAATCCAAGCAGCGGAGACATTTTGTATTGTGTGATCTTGGTTTTTAGCTCAACAGTTCCCCCCCCCCCCCCCCCGTGACCTTGAGTGCTCTTATAACATCATAGATAATAGTTGACTGATAACATCGATATCAGCGTTGGTTTGCTTTTTTGGTTTATTTATGAATAACAGAGTGAAATGTAATTTGCAGCTGATTATGTTTTTTAATACATTGGCAAATATAATGGAATCATAAGAGTTTGATTTGAATCGAAGATCAAACTGAACCAAAGAACTGAAGCATGAGTTAAAGTTTCGGAAAGACTACGACATATTGTGGATTCTTTATTTACTCAGTTCCATCAGTTCATTGATGATTTCAACAACAAAAACATAATTTCTTTCGTACCAATGCTTTAAAATGACTTCCAAGTTTCAAATGTGCTTCATCTTAGATTCAGTTTCACGACACATTTTGTTCTGGCCGTAACTTATTTCCTCCTCTGCGGGGATCGATTAAGTTCTTGGAGTGCAACTCTTTCCTATTCATTTCCTTCCTCTTCCATTTATCGCAGGGTTACTGTTAGTTGTTCACAGAGGCATTCAGCCAGTCACCTGCAGTATTTCATCATGCAGTGCTAAATCCCTGCAGCTAGTAAACCTGTCAGCCCCATGCCGTGTGCATGCCTGGCTAGCTGTGAAGCAGGGGCCAGCTAACAGCTTTAGCGGTGTGGAGCTAAGAGGCTAATGGTGTGGTGTTGAGGGTTAAATCGGTATTATCCTCTCTCTCGGGTGGACCAGCAGAGACAGAGGACAGACAGGGTGACTGGGTTCAGGAAAATAAAGCGAGAGAAAGTGGGATTCACTCCTCATTTCCAACCATTTTAAATTCAGCAACCAGAACACAGCACCAGCAGCTGTTGGTCGCAGATGTAACCCAAGGTCAGACCCTGGAGCACGGGGCAGCCTTAGATTACATAATCAATCAGCTGCAAAAAGACAGATAAGCATTTTGCCTCCTACAGATTAAGATAATCTAATTTCTGTTCAAGACTGTAATAGCATTATTTTTCCATGTACAGCTTTTCAACAGATGTCAACAGATGTTCAATGTGTTGTTCTGTTTTTTATCAATATTTCATGCAAATATGCAGCGTATGCCAAGGACTGTAAAAACTTCATGGATTTATTTGTGGGTCAGACTTCTTCCGAAGTTCTGACAGCTCGTGCAAAGTGTAGAAACGTTGTTCGAGATCTTTAATGATATTCTGAGGTGGACACTGTAGTCAAATGTGAATGTGTGTGTTTGTCAGCTGTATGGATGTGACAAGATTTGAAAAAGTAAATGATGAGTCAAAAGACAGAATTAATCAGCAGCTAATAAGATACACAATCATTAGTTTTCTATTTCCAGCTTTCCCTGATGGTTCACAGCTTTTGAGTCTCATGTTGTAAACTGAATATTCTTGAGTTTTGAGTCACCGATCAGATAAAACCAGCAAACGGAAGACATCACCCTGAGCTCTCTGATTGTGATGAGCTTTTTTCTCCTTTTTCATTCTTGACTCATCAATTATACAAGCAAATCTATAACAGAAGAAGAAGTAGGTCCCACCCCCATACATCATTCTGTCGTGACTTTATTCCCTCATATTTTTTTCTTTATTCTGACATTTCAGTTAATTCTTTAGGGGAATGCTTCTATTACCCCAGTGAAATTCACGCCAGATATAAAACTGAAATGAACCCAGAACTTCTGAGATGACTTTGAAGAAAAAAAACAGGATTTCATGGGGAAATCGATCACAGCCGGATGACAGCAGCACTGTTTTGCTTGTGATAGGCTCTGTATGTTGTTGGCTCGCCCGAGACCCGGCAACATCTGTGTTCACGTGAAACCCAGAGAAGCCAAAAATAACACAACGCAGTCGACTGTTGATTTCTTTCACTGTTCCGTTCCGAGCTGCTGGTGAAACAAAAACTGTAAAAGGAACGTGATGTTCAGTCACGGTTAAAGAAGCAGAGGTCACACCCAGAGCTGAGTCGACAGAGAGTGAAGCAAACATTTTGATTATCAGTTTGTTGTCTTGGATACTTAGAGTACAAAAATACTGCTTACTATACATAATACTCATAAACTTGAATATAAAGCCTAATGTCTTCCTGTCAAATGACTTTCATTTCTTTTGACATTCTTCGTTTGCTTCTTCTCCCTCTGCCCTGCTCCTTCTTTGCTCTGCATTATTTTTAGTCGTTTCCACTGTGCCCTGTCTTAATGTCTTTGTTTTTTATTGCACTTAGTGGATTTCATATAATCTGATTTTCATTTCGATCTGATCTCTGATTCATATCCGTTAAATCCAGTGACCCTCACAGTTTTAAACACTCATACTTCAGCTGTGGGGGAATGTGATATTCAGAGATTTCTCCTGTTGTCCGTTAACACACAATCGTCCGAGGTTTATCGTTATGAAGCACAAATTGTTGAAGGACCATTTCTAGTATCTCAGTTAAACTTGTAGGTGTGATGCTATTGTGGATTTAATGTCTGTGGTGTTATCTGTGTTCGCTGCAGGCCAGTTATCCGACATGGGAGGACTTTGTAACCAAAGGAGCCAAACTGCAGTCACAGCTCAGGTAAGACACACATGCATTCACATTTAAACTCAGTGGGTCATTAGAGATGTATTATCACCTCGTAGAGAACCTTCCCCAGACTGAACCTCAAGTCAATATTATCATAGAGATCAAATCTCAGGCAAAGTGCAGCACCAAACTGCTAACTAAATGTAAACCATCACATTATTAACTGTCCAACTTGGTATTTTAAATACTTTATTTTATCATGCATATGTTTCTTTATTCATGTCCTGCCGGGAGTCAAGAGTAGACGTGTGCACTCTTCTCTTGTGACACGACACTTGCCTCCTGTGCCTGAATCCCATTGGTCGGACTTTATTGAGATCCATATATTTTGGGGTTGAAGTTCTGTTTACTTTAACTCACTGTGCAAACTGGTTGAAAACCACTGGTCTGCTGCCACGCTGGAGAGAACCGAGCTGATCTCTCAGTTGGACATAATGGCTTGTCTCACGAAGTCTTTGTACATTTGGTCTGAAAGCTGCGTCGGGGTCACGCACAGGTCGTCAGCACTCGGTCAAAAACACTCAGCATAGGGATGTTCGGTGAAAAACACTAATCTGGCTTAATTTAGAGTGATGTTATTTTCTAAAATGCTTTACTGGCCAATCAAATGCGTGCACATTCCTGTTGGATTACTTTTTCATGTCATCGCTGTGTCTTTGTAATCTTTGAGATGAAATTCATGGGAATATGTTATCTCATCACATCTTGTTCTATTTTCATTCAACGCCCACTAAGACTAGTAAAGACAAGTAAAACTGTATAGTGTCACTGACAAAACTATTGGTTTCTTTCAGGTTTTCCTTTATTAGATTTTCAATAATCCAAATCTCAGTCAGTGAATATTCTGTATTTTTGATTCTTTTTGTGTTAATGTAACATGACTCAGGAACGGTAGGATGTTTGTCATTGGTCTGAGAATCCAGGTATGTTATTGGCAGCTTTATTAAAACATTTTAAACAAGTAGAAGGTCACTAAGAGAGTCCATCCCTCCACCCAGGGTAACGCCCAATCTCACAATGTTAGAGGAAATCAAATACACTCGAGAATTCAATGGGTTCTTCCTTGGCTCATACTCCACCCCTCCACCAAACTTCATGAAAATCTCATCGGTGTTTGTGTATTTCTGCAACAGACAGATGACAATGGAAAAATAACCTCCTCGGTGCAGGTAATCACTGTAAACACTTCCTCAGGGGCGTGTACTGGCCCGGTCTGACCGACTGTAACCCTGCCAACAGTCCTAAACGTACTGTGATTGTTATGTTCGGTGCTTTACATGAAGGCTGCATGTGTTCTGACTGTGACTCTCTGTCACCCACACAGTGACCCGGTAGTCGGCTCAGTCTAATAACAGTATAATGGCTGTGCTTCCCAGTGGGCGAGTTTACTTTGATAAGCATCTCTGTGCCTGCTGCAGCCAGTTACAGGCCATTAGCCAGCTACACACACACACACACACACACACACACACACACACACACACACAGACGTAGGCACAAATGGGACATCCACACTGATAAAACTAAAACTACACTTTAATGCTACTTAAGAGATGCAGACACACACTTTAGACACATTAAGCTTTAATCAAGACTCCAGCCCCACTGTTGTGTTTATTCATTAAACCACCATAAAAATGATTTTAAAATCAGATGCATAAAAACATTAACTTGACTATGTTCGGCTTAATTGTTTATTTAAACCCAGTGAACATTTCTGGGATAGTTACGCAGGATTTTCTGGACTTGAATCCATACTCCCCAGCTTCAATGAACTCAACTCTTCATCAGATAACTCTTCATAGTTTAATGAAGTCTAAACAGATTTGTCCCAGAGAACATTTAATTAGATTATTGTCAAAGAGCGGCTGTGGCTCAGACGAGAAGTATCCGTCATATGATTCCCATGAGTTTGTCTGTAGACGAGTCTGAAGGCCTCAGACAGAAACACATGTAGACACAGCAGATGTGGTTGAAATGACAAACAGTGAGTGTGGTTAGAACTATGGGTTGGAGTCACGAGTGTAGAGGACTGGGAGCTGGGATCTTGCAGCACCCAACACAAATCTGGAGGTTGTGGTGTTTATTGTTGTGCAGATGAAATCGTTGACAGTCCTGTGCAAAGGTTTTAGGCTCCAGACCCTGAACTGTGTCTATCATGCACTTCTAATCAGTCTCTCATTCTGAAAATAAAAGCAATACAGGTAGTGGCCGTACTCTGCAGAAGTTGTATGCACCAAAGTGAAAATGCCATGAATATTTTTTTTTTATTTATCAGTTAACTTAAAAGAGGAGCAAACAGAATAAAACACCAAATCAAATAAAACTGTTTTCAGACATGACCTCAGTAAAAATGTCCAGAACATTGGGTCTGGACATTTTTACTGAAGTTATCTTTCACAGCAGGAGATTGTCCAGATCAGACACGTTCACAACAACAGGAAAATGTCCAAAGTATTCAGGCGTGGAGGCAAAACATGAAGTAGATGCTGCGGAAATCACATGATCAGACCAGCGCCAGAGCTTATCAGCAAAAGATCCAAAAACCTTGTTGTCTGTCCAAGTTGACGTCTTCGTCTTCTCTTTTTATCTGGAGATATTTGTTTTCTTTCAGGTGTGTGTCCGTCCGCGTTGGAAACATACTCAACATTTTCTTGCTGTATTCTCACACGGTCTCATTCGAACATTTTCCAAATGTTTTCCGTGCTGGGCAGGAAATGTTACTTAAAATGTCCAGAGCAACGCACGTAAACTTTGCATTCTCACATACAGCCCCTCCGTGACTGTGACCACACTTTGTTCTCCTCTGGTCACCTCATCAGAACCCGGCGGACAGGTGGTTCGGAGTATCTCGGAGATCCGTTGTTCCTCCGTAGATTCAGTGATGAGAAATTATGCTGGTGCTGGTGCAGAATTTCACAACTAGCAGCTCCACCCTGACTTGTCATCCAGAACCTGATCTATGCAGCTCTGAGTTTCACACCAGAGCTTCTCTCGATACCCATTGAAGTTTTTGTGTTTTGTTGATGAACGTGCGACCTGGCGAGCTGCCGGATCGTTAACACCGACGGGGATCGTCAGATGTTTAAACCCCAGAGTTTTGGCGTCTTCTTCTGCGACTGTTGGTTCACATCAAGGACATTTGTGCTTTTCTCGATTATTTTGTGGCTAAGATAAAGTTGGAGATTTTTCCTTTTCGCTGCACACAATGCAAACCTTGACTGTGAAGATTTTGGTGCGTGTGTGTGTTTTAGTGTATTTCTGCACACATTACCCATTGACAGCAATGTCACCTGATCCTCTTAGTTAGGTTTTCAGGGTTACTTACTGTGTGTGTGTGTGTGTGTGCGTGTGCGTGCGCGTGTGCATGCGTGCAGCTATAGAAACATGGACCTGACTGGTAATGGAACACACACAGAAACAATACGTCCATTGATGATGATGATGTGTGTGTGTGAGGAGGGATCCAGTTACACTCTGGCCTTTGAGGGTGACGGGCCTCTCTGCACCAATCCAGCTACCAAAATAAAAGTCCTTTATTTTTCTTTTTAAAAACCGAGCGGAGGTTTGTTTGTGATGAGTCCTCTGCTGCGGACTGTGGTCGGCCTCCCGCTGCGTTTATTTGATCTGAACCAGAGAAGAAACTCTTTTGTGTTTTTATGGTTCACTCTGCCCAGTTGTAATCAAATAAAGGTTACGTAACTCACATTGTTATCTGCAGTTTGTCCTGCAACGATACAGCTCGTCAGTCATATGAACGTTTGTCTCGTGCATGTGTGTTGCTTTCCTCAGGTGTTCATACCTGTCAAGAGTAGTTGATGAACATCAGGACAAACGGGCCTCGTCTACACTACTGCAGATTTAATAATTTCTCTGTCCACACCATCATCAACATGCTGGCTGTGAAACCTCTGGACATCTTCCTGCTGTACTGTCACAAAGGCTCACTTGGATGTGTTATAGTTTTCCTAGGGGGCTGGCAGGAAAAGTTTGGGAAAATATTTGGAGAAACTTACTCGGGAGGTTTTTTGTTCTCCCTCCTTCTCAGCCCCTTCGGAAATTTTCTGGAAAATATCCAGATTTGAGATTTCATGTCTGAAAGCCGCTTCTGACTTTTAATAAACTGGTTCCCGGTTTTAACTGAATGTCTTAATGAGTTAAATGTTTACACTGAGTCCATTTGGCACATTTTTATTATTTATTTAAATGAAATACTTCTGTATTCAGTGGATTTACATGTGTTTGGTGTTTTTCTCTGATTCAGGACAACCATCGTGGTAACTGGAGCCTTCCTGGATGCTTTTCAGAAGGTGGCAGATATGGCAACCGGGACCAGAGGTAAACAAACACACACACACACACACACACACACACACACACACACACACACACACACACACAGATATGCACTGTACCGTACAAGTCAGGAAAATAATCACTCTGTGTGTGTTTAAACATTTGTTTGCATACATCATATAAGTGACCAAGGAGAAAAGTTCCTTGTCACAGTGTGATCGTTGTCTCTCGTTGCTGTCTCTCTTCATTATAAATAGTTGCATCATGAGGGAACTAATTAACTCCAGTCGCTCCCTGAGGACTTCTGGAGTTATTGGTGCACACACGTGTCTGTAATAATATAATGCAGCCAAACCATTGATTGTGCTACTGGAGGATGAAATGTGCCAGGAAAATTACCATGGCATTTTCAGCACATTCATCTTGTTCTCATCTTTTTCTGTTGCTGCCTTTCTCTCGCTCTCTGAAGTGACACAATGAGACCTCGTGTACAGCTGTCTTTGTTTTGCCCTGGATTCAGTTACACACACTATCATTCACACATAGACACTTCATAATGCAGGTCGGCCTTAGCTCTTCAGTGCTGAAGTAATCTGACATGACGGGAAATGCTCTTGTTTGCGTTTGCATTCTGAATTGGATACGACAATCAGTTTCAGTATTGAGGTCATGTCCTCGACAAATATACACGAATGGGACATTTCAATGTTAAAACAGTGCTTCACAGTAACATCGTCAGATAATTAAAAAAGCTACGTAGATGGAGCGAATGCTGCAAATTAAAGAGAGGGGCAATCTGGCAAAAATAAATCATCAAGTCATCAGGAGACCACTTTAGCACGGCAGGCTCCTCCGTCTCTGGAGGCCACGCTTTCACAGGCTGAGTCCTCCGACGGATGCATCCCCCTGAATTGGGACACAGCTCGGAGCTCCAACTGACATCAAGAAGTTTAAAATGGCGGCACCTCTTTCTCTCACATTTTAGCTTTGTTATTGTGCAACTGAAGGAAGTGGAGATGCATTGTCTGTCTTTTTATACAGTCTGTGGTTTTGGACAGGGAGCGTTTAAGGCAGTAATGTAAAGCTTTGGATGCTAGTTGCCATAAAACCTCAAAGAAGAAGAAGAAGAGCAGGAGTTGGTTGTGGTTTGCTAGTAGCTGCTAATGTAGCCTGGAGGCCATTGCCTCTCACAGGGATGAAGAGCTACAGTCGTCTGATAAGCTCACTCCTCTCCCTCACTTCCTCCAGACAAGCAGATTCTTTCATTTTCAGACTTGTAGACTTCTGACCCGACGAAGACATAAAACATTTTTATTGCTGAGCGACTTCTGACATTAACAAAACCTCATGTGCACAACCTTATCAGCAATGAGGCCGGGTGATGCCGACAGACTGAATAGATTCACAGGGGATGCAGAGACAACCAGACCAAGTGTGTCGGTGCTTTGTTAAGACAGTCATCTGCTGGTATGATTATGTAACCCAGAATTCAGTTGGTATTTAAAGGGAATCCAGTAACATGTGGGTGTGTGTGTGGGAGGTGAATCATGGCCGCTCCCCACCGTGGAGGCCTGCTCCGTCACGTCTTGTGTCAATGTTGGTTTATCAGAACAGAGGGAACACACATTAAGAAACGCGAGCAGAGAACACAAATATGTAGCTTCAGTTTGGTGCTGGCAGACTTTAACCTGCAGTGACCGAGCAGGTTGACGGATCCAGGAATTTAAAACACGCAGATACAGAAAGTTCATGTCCAGTCAACGGCTGCAGGGAAGTTTGGGTCACGTTCTGCAAGTCATCGCATTAAAGAGCGACGCTTCACCCCCACCGCAAGGTGTCAACATGTTTATCTCTGATTTAGACTCACACACACTTTCTCATACTGGACAAGACACGTGAGGATATCAGCTGCTGGTGTTTTTCACACTTTTTCTTATTAATTTGATTGTTAATAATTTGCAGATGAATCTAGAAAAATCAACAGGTTTAACCTTGCTTGGCTCCGCAGTCGACACAGGACTGTTGTCATCTGTTAGCAGTTTGCTCAGTGCAGCGATATCACAGCCTTTGCAGACCATTTGTTGACCAAGCACATTCCACTGGTGTGTGTGTGTCAGTGTGTGTGTCAGTGTGTGTGTGTGTGTGTGTGTCAGTGCGAGTGCATGTGTGCATTCACGTGCACCTGTGTTTTGACAGCTGCCTCCCCGTGCACTATTCTCTCTCTTCAGCTTCTTATGTCTGTCAGCTGCTGAGTGTGACAAAGACAAAAGAAGAGCTGAATTTAAGGAAGGCCAATAGATCTCACACACACACACACACACACACACACACACACACACACACACACACACACACGCACACACTCTTTGTGTTGATAAATCCTTTCAGCATTGAAAAACCCTTAAATGTTTTCTTCAGCCTCTCAGAAACACCCACAGGGAACTTTGTGTGGGCGCATGTGTCTCTGTGTGTCAGAACCGGTCTGGTGGGTCTCTCTGGGTTCCGTGGTTGGTTGCCATGGTTAAGTCCGTGTTCTCATCTTGCTGGAAAACACGGCATGTTTGAAGATTGTTTATCAGGATAGACAGACTGACAGGAGGACATCCGGGCACGCCAGTGATATTATACACGTCACGCGGGAGCTTCTCCATGTGAGAATGTGTCAAAATGTGTTTCACTGCAGTTGATCAGTGTTTTTTTATGCCTCAGACCGACTGTGTTCTTCATGCTGTGTCAGTGCGGGCAAGTATTTTCTTTTTTTACAGCGAGAGCCACATGGCACCTAAAAAAAATCCCAAGCAGGTTCCCTGTTGGTTTCAAGGAAAAACTCAGGGTTAGCATGGTAGCTTCAGTTCAAACAGACGAAGTGACCTCTGTAGAAAACTGCAGACATCAGTGATAATTAGAACAGAACCAGATCTAAAAATAAATCTTAAATAAATCTTGTCGCAATCAGCTGATTTTGAAAGCAGGGTCCTCTTGTCTCCTCTCTGGTGATTCCTCATGACTGGTTTCCCCGGCAGCCGAGGAACTGTTGACGTCTTGGGCATCATGTGGCTTTCAAAGTACACACGCAAACACAAACAGACACACACACACACACAGATCACAAGACGACCTACTGGGTGCTGACTTTATCTAGTTTCCTAAGGTCAGCTGTGTGTGTGTGTGTGTGTGTGTGTGTGTGTCAGTTTGCTGCAGAATTAGCAGAAATGAGGAGCCTGGAATCGGTTTGCCCCCCCCCCCCCCCCCCCCCTCCTGACTGACTGACTGATTGACTGGTCAGCCGGTCAGTTAATCGATATAAAGATAGAGAGAGGAGTTGGGGGCTGGTATTGTTGCAGACTGGAGTTGTTGTCTTTGTGATCAGTCTGGATTTGATGCACAATCAGAGAGCTACAAAGGAGGAATCCCCCAGACTGGCTATACACTAAGGTTTTACTTGTACTGCAGAGGAATAAATCATGTCCAGGAGTTCTGCATCGTTTCTCAGACACAAACACACACACACACTCACAAATTAGAGCCTATTAGGCATGCTAATGCTATAATGCTGCCGCCAGCTACATGTGTGAGAGACACGAACTGCAGCGACGGCAGCGAGTGCTCCGCTTCGAGGAGAAAACAGTACCTGCACATGAATTCCACATGAAAGAAAATTAATTCTTGCAGTGAACAGAAGTTTATTTGCAGATGTTCACATTCAGGGAGACGCCAGGGAGTCGACTCACAGGAAAAGAAAACAGGAACAACCTGGGAGCGGAGAAAACGACAGAAATTAACACACACACACACACACACTCTCACATGCGTTTCTGAAAGGGCCACATTATGAACGGTGAGGAGGAGATTGAAGCTGGAAAGTTTGGGTTTAGAAGGAGAGGGAACAGTTCTCTCTCTGTCTATCGGACCTTGTGTTGCTGGAAAATGGAGGTAAATTATAAACGAGTGGAGCAGCTTTTTATTTTCCTCTTATTCTCTTTCCACCCACAGACGTTTAGGTGAAATCATTCATATCTTTTAAAATGTTTTACACAATGGTGCAAATCTAACTAGTTTAAAAACTACAACATAGAATAAAGCTATTGCATTAATAGTCACATTTAAAATACATCAACAGAAATCTATGCTACATAAACGTCTGCCTGTCCTATGAAAGCCGAGGCAGCTACTAAACCTGTGTGTCCATCTGTTGTATTTCTCGTGTTGATAGCTAGCATGACACATTAATCCAACACATACGTGTGAGTTCAGTGTGACTCTCCTCGGATAAAGTACGAATCTGTGTTTGCAGTTTATTCATCAGTATGTGTCAGTAAAGCTCTTAGTAAAGACACTTTTGTGGCAGCAGGTTTAAGGAGCCCTGTGGACTGTTCGACCTCGCGCTGTGTGGCGATGTTTGTATTTGATGCAAATGCTGTGAAAGCACGTTCACAGTCACACGTGTGACGTGACACATGGTTCCTGCCAGTGGCTTCATCAACAGGAAGTGCTCCTGTGCCAAGTGAGGTAGCGATGCACCAGCAGAACAGGAATCTAGTCGGAGAACATGGAGTGAAATAACACAGTTCCCCATCAAAAATAAATATAAGATCTGCTTTTCAAATGCTTTATGAGGAAGTATATAAACAGATTTTGTTTTCATGTCTCAGATGCACACGGTCAGTGAACAATCTTTTGATCATGCAGTGTGTTCAGGAACGAATGATCCAATGTCACGCTTCTCTTTGGTCGTGGACAGATCATTTCCAGAGAAGCAAATCAGCAGCACATTAAAACCAGAACAAAACAAATTCTGGGAATCGAAAACAAACTGACTCCTGAACCAAGTGTGTCTGATCTTGTCAGGTTACATTTTTCTCTCAAGTCATCTCCACTTGACTCTGAGATCCATTAAACATGTCTGAACACAAATACAACAAACGCCCACAGTGCTCAGCACCTGGCTAACACACACACACACACACACACACACACACACACACACTGACTGTCACACTTATAAACACACTGGCCAGGCAGTCTCAGACAATGTTGTGACGTCCACCTATCCACTGTGGTCACTGGTTTGGACCATGTCTCTGAAAAGGTTGCATGACTAACTTTCGGAACATCTACTCAATCAAGACGTCTCTGTCATCGCAACATTAAAGACTTTAAATGTTTTCTGTGCTCGGTTTTAAGTGCAAAAGGGAGGGAGAGGCAAATACAGCAAACACACCTCGCCACACCTTAACGATTAACCCAAGCTGCATACCTGTGTGTGTGTGTGTGTGTGTGTGTGTGTGTGTGTGTGTGTGTGTGTGTGTGTCCACATTACTGCACATGTGTGTGTGTGTGTGTGTGTGTATCCACATTACTGCACATGTGTAGGTGATAATTAATGTTTTGTTTCTGAGGAGTCTCGACAGGATGGAGGAGGAAAGGAAAAGGGTGAAGGATTGAGATAGAGAGAGAGAAGGGAAGGAGGACGGTTAGAGGACAAAGGGGGAATGAGAGAGGGAGGAGAGGCCGTACAGAGGCAGATGGAGGACCGATGAGTTTTTGTTGGAACCAAGGAAAGAGAAAAGAGAGAGAAGTCCTGCTACGTTAACAGAAAGGGAAGGAGGGAGGGATGGATGGAGTGATTGGATAAAACGAGTGTCAGTGTGTAAAGTTAGTTTCACCCTGACATCACTGGAGATGACGGATGAACACACACTTGATCTTTCACTGCTTGTTCCCTCCATTATGTAACTCAGCCGTGAGTCAGCACTGCAGCCTGTCTGTGTGTGTCTGTCTGTCTGTGTGTGTGTGTGTGTGTGTCTGTCTGTCTGTGTGTGTCTGTGTGTGTGTGTGTGTCTGTCTGTCTGTGTGTGTCTGTGTGTGTCTGTGTGTGCGCACACGCATGTGTTCCGTCCCTGTGCAGCTCTCAGATTTAGATCTTCACGTTAAGTGAGTGTGAACAGCTCAGACTCTTCAGTGTAAATGTGCTGTGTCACTTTGTTCCATCACAGACTGATGTGAACAAGCAAATGTCCCCGTGACTGAAAATCAGAAGTATTTTGATTAATCTGCAAATTATTTTAGTGGTTAAGTTTTTGAAACACAATCTTGTGTGAGTGAGAAGTATCATACAGACTTGTGTGTGTGTGTGTGTGTGTGTGTGTGTGTGTGTGTGTGTGTGTGTGTGTGTGTGTGTGTGTGTGTGTAGATGCCCGACGACCCACAGTGAAAGTGATGCAGCTCTTTTCCTTCTCTCACTGGCTTTGTCAACATTTCAGTTAACATTTCCAACACATTTGAAGAAATGTTTAATGTCCAGCAGCTAATATGAGTTCAGGTGTGTGTGTGTGTGATCATGTGCAGTGATGTTATAATGTGTTTGATTGAAAAATCATGGGGTGTGTGTTGTGTGTTTGCATGTAGTCACAATAGTTTGTATTGTCCCAGGAAGTGCATCAGTGTGTGAAAATGTTGCATCCAATTAACTGGGGCTGATTATGAAACGCACTGATCTCTTACATCATTTATGAACATAATGAGACACGAACACACACCCATTGTTTCCAAACACATTACAACACTCGTCGAACTTAATCAGATTGATTTTCCATAATACCACTTTGTGAAGCAATGATAGCACACACACACACACACACACACACACACACACACACACACACACACACACACACACACACACACAGATTTTCTGAGTAATTGTTTCAGCCCTAATTTGTTTATAAGCAAATTCTTCTTGACAGTATTTTAGTTTCCATATTTAAAATCTTTACATGTATTAGACCCAGTTTTGCCATATGCTTGCATTTTATTTTGTAGTTTCATTGCTTCAAACTGAGCTTTATTTTCTTTTCAAGGCCGATTTTGGGTTCTTTTCAAAATAAAACTCATGTGAATGTTCTGTTGTTTTGTTTTCCAGGTGCCACGAAGGAGATTGGCTCAGCGCTAACCAGGATGTGTATGAGACACCGCAGCATCGAGTCCAAACTCAAACTGTTCACTACGTAAGGCTCACACTCACTCACACTCACACGCACATAATCACACACTCACTCACTCACACGCACACACTCACACACACAGCTGTGCTGCAGGTGTTATTTACAAGTGAAGCAGGTGAAGGTGTAAATGATTGCGTGATGACAACTCATCAGACAATGTGGGAACTTGACTCCATAATTACTCATAACCAACGTACGCTCGTTCTGCATGAGTGCGTGTGTGAGTGAGTGAGTGCGTGCGACAGAGAGAGTGCAGGAGTTGCAGGTTGTCCTGGTTTCACTTGTCATCACTGTCGCTGCTGCTTTGTCTCTGTCCTTCTGTCTTTCATCAGAGAAACACACACACATTTTATTGCTTGACGTCTAAGATGTTTGCGACATCGGGTTCAGTTAAACATGTTGAAATATGTTTTAGCATTGAGGTCTTCATCTGTTTTGTTGGTTTGACGAACTTACGTTTTTAACTTGACTGCTCCACATTGTGCTTCTAGTTTTCTGCCTCCGTCGCTTCAATAAGTCGGACAAAGAACCATAAACACCTCATCGTTTCAAGACTTCCACAGTTTAATCCCGTTATCTGAGTCACTGATTTGGTCGTCAAACAGTGTAAATTATAGTTATTATCCAAACTGTGTTGTTGTAAATTACACTGCAGAGTCCTCTCCTTAACTTTGTCCTCCTTTGCACTTAACTGCAGTCACACACACATGCATGTTAGCTCATGCAGACTTAACACATTAGATAAAATGTGTGACACAGGTACGTTGTGTAGTTGTGACAGCCAATATTGCAAATGATTGCACTGCCTGAATAACTAGTAGAGCACAAACCTCAGCTAAAGCCACTCGTGTGTCAGTTCCATAAAAACGCCTCCGTGTTTCCACCAAGATCCATTAATTATTATCTGAGAAAGCTTCATCCATTCAATAGTGTTTGTGTAATCTTGCTTACGAACATACAAACTAGACGAGGTGAAAATGTAACCTCCTTGACACGGGGGTAATTAATGAGATCAAATTCAACCTGCCAGAGAATAATGAGCTCAAATTAAACTTAGACTTAAAGATTATAGGATTAATTAAAAAACAAAGGGCTTACATTTAATGACTGAGACTCTTATTTTGATTTTCTATCAGAGCTCTCTCAGAAAGTCTCATCACTCCACTGGAGTTGAAGATGGAGGAGTGGAAAAAAGTGGCCAGTCAGCTGGACAAAGATCACGCCAAAGGTATGAAACATGCTCACACATGCTCACACACACAAACCTGCACAGACAAAACCATTTCCCTCACTCTCTGCACATTTTCTTTTTATTTAAGAGTATAAAAAAGCCAGGGCAGACATCAAGAAGAAATCGTCAGACACCATCAAACTGCAGAAGAAGGTGAAAAAAGGTAAGAAGAACATCAGTCACCTCCAACCTTGGCTTCCTCTCACTTTCACGAGGTTGTCAGCTGCACAACGCAACATAAAAAGCCTCAGTCCAGTTATTTTATTCGTCAAAAGCAAAAAAAAAAAAAAAGAAGGAAGGGGAGAGTGCATTAGTAGCTAAGCTGCAGAAACCTGAGCTAGTTTACTTCAGAGGAAGAAGCCACCTGCTGAATATAAAAACCATCTTCCACAGAATGAGATAATCCTCCACAGCAAACACAAGGAGTCTGTGTGATCCTGCCCTCACTGTGCTGAGATAAGTGTTTTCAGATCTCCGCTGTGTGACGGTATGCTCCGCCTCCCGTCTGTCACCCAACACCCAGAGGGAAGACATAATCCCCCTGAAACATGCGTCCTCGCTGACTTAACTGCCACATGTCCGTGTTTTATGCAGTTTCCTTTAACGTGAAAGTTGGGAACTGCATCTTTTAGTTAGAGTTAGAGTTTAACCTCCTGCTATCATGAAAGAGTGAAAGTTACTCATCTGTTTGGTGCATCAGGTGGTAAATGTTACAGATCAGCGTTAGTGTGAAAGGATGGAGCCATTTCACATTTTACAGACATGAGTAACAGGATGTTTTCAGATACAGTGACAGGGCTCTCCTCGAGGAAACAATGCTGTGGAAGTTTCATACATAAAAGCAGCGGCTTCCTGCTTGGATGACGGAAATGAAGGTGTACGAGTGTATATCTGAGGGGTTTCCAAGGTCGGGAAGAAGATGAAATACTGCAACTCTGACTTTACTCAGTTTAAAAACTAGATAAAATAGTTTTTTATTTGTAATGTCTCTGAATCAGTACCACAGTCAGATTGTTTGAGGGGATTCTGTGTCATGATGCTTGAAGTGTTGGTTCTGTCCATAGCAACTGAGACATATTGCCCAGGCAACACCTTTCCCCACCATCGGGGTGACACACCCCGTGGTTACCATGGTTGCACCTTTTCTTGCCATCCCGTGCCCAAAGAGACTGAGAGCCCGTCAGACTCCAGACACACTCATGTGGAGGAAATAGAATGGAAACGCCTGAAAACGTGTACAAACACACAAACACAGATCAAAATGATACCTTAAGGTCTTTCTACAAATCTCCTCACTGTCCTCCAACTCGACAAATCCAACACACCAGTGCACAGACACAGAAATAGACCGTACGCACACACACACACACACACACACACACACACACACACACACACACACAGTCTCATTTCAGACCCGCCCATGGTAAACAGAGATGTCTGATGTGGGTTTAACATCTCCGAACATGTTTTCTGCTATGTGCCTTTTCCTCCTTCCTCCGGTCTCTACTTTTTTTCTCCGCTCTGCTCTCTCGTCTCTCTCAGTCCGGTCGTTAGTGACGACAGTTCTAGCACAAAATAAATTAGAAATTGATTGAAGTCTTTATTCAGCAACTTGGATCTCTCGTTTTCAAAGTTTTGACCATATCTCCTGTGTGTTATTGTGACACTTCTCAATATGCACACTGGTCAACTTTAGGCATTCAACCCTCACTTAGCATGTTAAGATTGATTTTCCTGTATGTTAGAGTCATGACGGAATAAAAATGCACGATATGTAAATATTCCCAGGCTCTTTATCCTTTGCAACAAACCATAAATGTAGTGACTTGGCAGCAGAGATGAAGTGAAAAAAGGGGGTAAAGACAGTTCATCTTCTGAGATGTGGGAATATGAACGCACAACCACGAATCTGACAGAATAGGAAATATGGGACGAGGTTGAACAGGCTATAAACTAGCAAACGTATCCAGTTGATGTAAAACACTTATATTTGGAGGTCAGCCTGAAGGCGAGGACGTCTGAAAGGTTAGCAGCAATCCCTCATCGTACAGCACAACTGTAGGAACACGATGACACAGTGAGTGAAGGTTTGAGCATAAAATGGGTCTTTAAACTGTGATGGATGTTTACAACAGATGTTTTGAGCAATGGCTTCACAGTTTGTCTTCTTTTGAGTCTGTCTCACTGACTCTCAGGTATTAACTTGGTGAGTAGCGTTTTATATGTACGGATCAAATCTGTAAAAATACAACCAACATCTTTACTTTACTTTAGGGAAGCAAACAAAAAATGCAAAGACAGCCACGGCTACACACACACACACACACACACACACACACACACGACCATGAGAACAGAACCTTTCCTGCAGTGTACCAAAACAGTTTCTGTACACTCACATTATAATTATCCCTGTTGTACAGTTGTGTGTGTGTGTGTGGGGACTCCATATAATAAGTAAGGACACAGACGGACTAAACTAAAACTACTCCTCACAAAATGGTTATTTTCAACCTACAACTTTCTGTGTGCAGACACACATCACAGATGTTGTTGTGTCACAGTTTCACTATAATAGACTTCACTTTATAGTTTGATCAGTTGTTTGGCTGCAGGTATTTCCTGGAAAACTCAGGTTTTGCCGCAACATTTGAATAATTTTCTCTGTCGTACAGTTTGTTCCTGTCTTTCTTTTCTCAGTTCATTTTCCGTCTGTTGACTGCTGCAAAAAATATAATAAACTGGAATGGAAAGAGAAACTTCATAACCGTAAACATCTGCTCCTTCACTAATCACCCCATATGATTTTCTCTGTGTGTGCATGCGTGCGTGCTCTGTCATTATGTGGTGTGTAACCACTTCAGATAGGGAATCTCCAACCGCTCAGATACAGAGAGAGACGGATGACTTGAGGAGAGTGGAGGCAAATGAAAGGCAGACGTAAAGGTGCAGTTGGTTATCCCGTCTTTTGTAGGGATGCAAAACATTTAAAAGTTCATGTATAGGAAACGCTGTCCTGGGATGACACCAAGATGAACAGACCTTTTGTGCAAAGTCGTAGAGTCAATCAAAGAAACATTCAATGTGTAAATTATATGTAAATTAAAAAGTGTTTTCAGCTCACTAACATTTTCACAATGTTTTGGAGAGGCTGTGTGTAGCAGTGTTAATGTCTGAGTCAGTTTCACTGGAGCCCAATGTCCAGAAAATATCCAAGTGGGCCCATGTGAGAAAATACAGTAGGAACATGTCCGGACTTTTACATTTACAAGAACTCAAACAACACAGTAGAGGAAAGGAAACACTAAAAAACACACGGCTCCTTTAAAGGAGGAGTTGTGACGAGAGTGAGGAGCAGTCGGAGATGTTAAAGGAGGTGAAGTGTGTAAAACGATCTCATTTGAATCTGGAAGCAGTTTTTGCATACAGCTGCCTCGAGTCTCAACCTGCCCCAGAGATCGAGCGCTGCACCGGTTCACACCTGAACCGAGCTGCCTGGCCTCCTGTTGATGACATCATCAGTGTGTGACGCACATGGTCTAGACTGTTGGATGAATAAGACTTTATAGCGTCAGTAGCACAACATCAAAACTGTGCGGTCTCTGCTATTTGGGGAAATTAGTCATTGTGATGAAAAGTAAAGTATCACAGGCGTCAGCAGAAAGTAAATGAAATGACCGTCGGAGTCGTCATGTGCCGTGACGGCTGTTAACGATCATCTGGAACAGAACGTAGATCATCGCTTGGTTCCGTCCCTGAACTTGAGTCATTGGTCTTGTTTTTCTTTCTCTGTTTCAGCCCAAGGCACTTTGGATTAAGTTTTATTACGTCTGCTAAGGAGGTCACGTTTTAATTGTTGTCATTTGTCTGTTTTTGTCAGCGCCACCACTCACAGACCGATCTCCATAAAATGTTGCGTGTGTGTGAAACTAGGAGCGTATCCAGGATTTGTTTTGTTGTTTGTCTTTAACGTGGTGAGATAAGTTATCAGCCTCTAATCGAAGGTCCCTCTTTCTTCTACACATACGCCGTCTGCACGTCTTCATTGATTCAATCATCTGCATTGAATTGTGTTCAGAACCTGCTGGAGCCAATCAGATAACTTAACCACTGTAGCTACACATGGCATGACCACAGTGAGGGTTAGATTCTGAAGCCAGATGTTGGAGAAATAACTACAGTCATCGTCATCTTACAGCATCTGCAGACCGAAGTACCCAGAAAACCAAACACAATCATTGTCTCTCTCTCTCTCGGTGGCTTGTAAACAGTGTTGGTGTTTTACCAAGCCTGAGGCTACGGTACCTGTGTGAGGGAGGAATGTTGGCCGACTGGTTTGTACCCACGGAACTAAGGAGGCCTTCCAATACATGAGCGGTTGTAACTACTGGTTTCACTCTTCATTCCTCAAGTCTATCTGCACCGGCTCTGTGGTGCCTTTAAACAATTAGGAAAATGATCTGTGGTAAACATCTTCCTGTTCTCTCACCCGGGGTCATCGTCGGTGATAGTTTGTTTCTTCATTAACAAATCAACCGAAATCAAGAGCGTGAAAATGACTCATGATTTGTTGCTTCATTTAATAATGTCCGCAGACTATTACAAATTAAAAAATTAAATGGGAAGAGTCGGGGACTATTTTCCACAGCGGATTAACACGTTAAAATATTCCTGCAGCAGAAATATTGATGTGGGATTGAGTCCAAAATGATCTGTGTGTGTTAATGAAGCCACGTCAGTTTGAGTCATTGATGTTTTCTTAATAGAATTTAGCTCAAGAAAAATAGATAAGGATTGACTCAAGAAGTAGAGCGGAACGCCCACTAATCGGAGGGTCGAACAGTTCGATTCCCAGCTCATCCAGTCAAAGTTCAGGACCCAAATTGCTCCTAATGGACGTGTCAGCAGCATGTGAATAAGAATGAGGTACTGATGAAGCAGTGTGAACTGTTCACCTCTTTTCTATTTCTTAGTAGGATTAACAATCACTGATGGTTTTGGTCTTTTAATGGGAACAAATATAAAACCTGTGACCAAGACGTGTGTTATTACTTTGAGCTGTGGGCTGGAAAATGACAAATCTTCACCACAAAATCACAAACACAGAAGATGTCGCACCCTGCCCCTGCTGTTTGATTCCCAGACCCTCCCCGGGAAGTGTCGTCCAGAGCGGCAGCGATGGGAAAAGGTTCCTCTCGCCATGCTAATTCCTCTGAGTTCCTTTTGTCTGATTAAATGGAATTACATTAGGATTAAGTTACTTGGATTTTGGCTGACATGAAGCATCACGTTCGTTGGCTTGTCAGTCGCTTCTGTACAGTTTCCTGCCGAGTCAGATACATCTAAGCTTCGGGAACTATGGAGATATAATCACCACCTGATCCGATTCTCCAAGTCAGAGAGCGATGATTAAGGTAACGTCCGTGTAATGACGTAAAAAAGCTGGAGATCCTGTTTAGAAACAAACACGAGGTGGTATTAAGAGTACGTTTTCCAGCTGGTGAGAATCAGCTGCTTCTGAACTGTGTTTCACCTTTTAACAGAGGGAACGAGTTGACTCGGTGCAGGTCAGAGCTTCTGACTTTGTGTTTTCATGGCTGGCGAGCCGGAGCCTTGTAGAAACAGTCTGACGGCACACAGCACGTCTGTGTGTTTCCACACAGGCCCGACGTCAGGCGGACCAACAGCTCGCCGACACTGAGCTTCTGTTCCCGACGTGGAAATTACCCTCTGTCCTCCCTGTGCTCCCACTCACCTGAGTGAACAGGCTGTGTTTGGGTTGAGCTTTATGACACAAAGTCTGGTGTGTGTGTGTGTGTGTGTGGAAACAGCTTCTCACTGTGTGGAACAGGATTTACTGTCCGAGACGCAGCTTTTTCAGCTCTTTGCTCTCTCGTGACTTCACAAAGACAGATTTGTGTATCTCTCGGAAAAATATCTCAAACTTTGTTCAGGGTGATTTCACCGAACTCCGTCGAACACTTGAGCCCGGAGAATGTTTTGGTTAACAGCCAGAGTCTGCACGGCTGCAATCAGGGGATGGAGCCATGATATCGAGCTCCCGCCGATACACACACTCGACCAATCACGAGTCCGTCTCGCCTGTCAATCATGACGTTACGCCCTGTTTTTATAGCATCAAAAAAACAAACTTAATAGAAGCATGTAGACTTGATAAGAACTACCTACAACTAGTGAAGCCAAACTTAAACTTAAATGTTATAAATCGCTCCATGTCCCATCTGCGAACATGGAGGAGACAGGGATTGACTTACTCTTTAAAAGTGCATTGTTTTATTAACGGGTCATATTTGAAATCTGAAATATTAAAGCTGTCAAATAGATATGACAAAACAAATATTACAGTTTTTCTTATTTCAAATGTAGTGAAGTGAAATTATAAATCAGCACCTTCGTTAAATTAGTAAATTAAATACAAAAGAAAACTGTGTAATGTTCTTAAACCTCCTCTGCATTGATGGAAATCTTTGCTCGCTCACTCCCACCCTCCACCACCTCTGGACTTATTTTTACATCCAGTGGGTGTTTCCACAGCTGGGTGGTCTGCAGGTCGGAGCTGCGTGTGTCTGCTCTGCACCGACAGGTTCTCACCCACCAGGCTCAGGTCGGGTCAACACTCAACCGCACTGAAACGGCTCCGAGAGTCCGCACGCATGGTTAGAAAACATGGTTCCTGACGTTTAGAGTCTCAGGGATTCTACTTCAATGTTATCTATTGTATTCAAGTCGTCCAGTTTACTTAATACTCCAATTCTGAACCTGTGTGTTTAGAATGGGTTCTTTGTTCGCGTCCCGGACAACGACTCTCGGGATGTGAAGAGGATTTCAACAAATGAGATTTAAAAAGTGTTTCAGAAACAAATGACCAAATCTCCCTTGTAATTGAATTTATTCAGGCTCTTAAAAACGTTTGAACTTGTTGAAACCTGTGGAAACCCTGAATTATATTAAATCTCAGTGTGAGACCTGCACATACAAGCGGGATTTAGTGACATCACTGGTTTGGGAGCCAATCATGCTTCAATATGACGCTTTTCATCAAGTGTGATGTAGACATAGAACAGAGTTGTGTTCAGCAGGTGAGGATCTTTAAAATAATAGTTCTGATGTCCCAATTCATGTATAGAGGCGTCTTTAGGATGTTTAATATCTGCACACAGGTATTAAAGTATTTTCCTGATGTAATCTGTCAAAATTCCGCAGTTTAAATATGTTTGTGGTGTAAGAAAAGCTCTTTCACAGCATCTCAGGAGGAACGATGGACGTCTTCACCGACCCACGTTCGTCCCACTAATCTTAGGATTGAATCCTCTAGTTAATGTCCGATAGTTAAACTTGTCTCTGACCGGTTTGTGTTTGTAACCAGCCGGAGTCATGAGTACTGTTTTAACTTCGGGATGAAAGAGCCACAAAATCTCTTCCATCTACAAATCAGAAGTGTCCTCTGGTTTTGTGAAAGTGGTTTCTGTCTAAGAAAGTCTGGAGGTTTCAGGACTTCACACGAGTCCAGTAAACAATGTAGTAAATCACATCAGAGACGGAAAAATGTCTCATCTCTGCTTCTCTTTCTCAGATTCAGACATTCTCTCCTGCTTTCTCTTCTCTCGTAGTTTGCGTCACGTTTTACTGGGTCTAGATTATTCAAGAGATGTAAATTTATAGAGTTGACGTTAACTCACAGGAGGCTCAGACAGCGAGCCCGAATCACGTGTGACAAACAGCTGATGCTGCTGTCACATGAGGTGTTATTCTGACCCCTGCTGGTAAAAACCCAGTGTTGCAGTCTGTGTATTATCTGTGCTACTGATGATACCCTAACGTGTTTTTATATGTATTGTATGTATGTATATTTACTTTTAATACATTTTTATCAGGACAATAACAGCAGCTATTAATTTGAATAGCTCACTTCCTTCCTGACTTTGTTTCCTCTCGGTCAGTTTCCCCAACATCAGTTCCTCTTGTGTGTGTCTCTCTGTAGGGAAGGACGAGGCGCGGGGACAGCTGGACAGTGCACTGCAGGATGTCAACGTGCGCTACGCTGTCCTGGAGGAAACAGAGAAGAGAGCCGTGTGCAGGGCGCTGATAGAGGAAAGATCTCGCTACTGCAACTTTGTGACCATGCTGAAACCTGTCCTGGTCAGTCCTGTGTGTGTCTGTGTGTGTCTGTGTGTGTCTGTCTGTTGATTCAAATCCACCAATACAGAACTGAGGCAGCCTTTGAAGCTAATCATTGTGTGTGTGTAGGACCACGAGATCAACATGCTGGGAGAGGTGACCCACCTTCAGACCATCCTGGGAGATCTGATGAACCTGACAGCTGAGCCCAATAAACTTCCTCCAGCCAGCGAGCAGGTACCCTCCCCCTTCTTGCTGATGTTTCCGGTGACCTCTGACCTTTCCTCTCGCGCCGCCCTCTGACTATTTATCTCATTCTTACCAATTCCAAGTAGCGTGGAAGCAGCCTCATCTTGAAAGTAGAGCTTAAAAGATTCTGACCAGAGTTGTTGTTTTTTTTTTTTTCAGGTCATTTCAGATCTGAAGGGTTCTGATTTCAACTACACCTACCAGACACCTCCAGCTTCTCCAAGCAGCACAATGTCCAGGAAGAGCAGCATCAGCAGGTAAGATATATAGATAGATACCACTTGGCTGTTTTATTATTGTTTTACTACAGATGCTACTGCACTTGTGATATCAGTCTGCTGCTTTTTCTCTTTTTACTCAGTTTTATTTTGCCTCACACGTGAAGCTGATAAAAAGACAAATATAAATAAAACAGTGGCCGACTAAAGGAAATATGTTTTTATATGATGGGACATACAAAAATGGTTTCAGTTTAAAACTAAAAACCGTCTCACAACTTTTTATTTTATATTATATATTATACTTAAATTATGAGTTTATTATCAAAACAGTCTCTGATCAAGTAACGGACCAATCGTTGCAGCTCTACTGTCAATCATTAAGTGTCATGTTTGTGTGTTTTCAGTAACTACCAGTCTGGATCTATGAGACACGTTCCCTCATTGGACTCCATCAGCTGTGCTGTGGATGGAGTACACATCCAGGTAACACACACACACACACACACACACACACACACACAGACAGCTGTGAGGGTCTCAAAGTCATTTTGTCCTCAGTTCTTCGGATGACCTTTAACCTTTCTGATAAGACTTGATTTTCTTCGTAAGGGTGCATCACATGTTCACAGGGGTTTTCAACAGAAAACATTTATTTAACATGCAGCATATGGCCCAAAGTATGTGGACACCACACACTTAAATGTACTTTTTAGCTTTGTCCCTGGGTTCGGTACAGATCCCGTGGAGGGAGAAGTTAAATGTGAAAGTCCTCATAAGTTGGAAATAGATTTCTGTACACACACACACGCACACACACACGCAGCGCTGCTCTAATCCTCTCCTGTGTGTAGCGCTGCTCCTCCCCCTATCTGCGGATTGGCTGCGATGAAAGTGGGCGCTCCCTCAGCGAAGGGAACTCCCCTTCTCACCTCGGCCGTCAGGGCAGCCGCGGTCGCTATGGTTACGCTGCCGGCCTTGGCCCTCGGCCCACGCTGAGCCGCGTTAGCCGCAGGGATATGACCACAGTGAGAACAAACTACAACTTTTCACCCCCCCCCCCCCCCCCCCCCGACCCGGAGTACCGTCCTGTGTTCTTGCCGTGTTGTGTTTGAGTCTCCCTCCACTTCACCTCATCTCCAGTTTTTCCCCTCCGTGTTTTCCACCGGCTCACACGAGAAGTGATTTTATTCTCGTCCTCTGATTCCACTTTTTTTTATCACATCCACGATTGAACCACGTACATTTCTAACCCAGCACCTGTTTCATCCCGTGTTGTCATTTGAAACTTCATTCTTGAACTCTGTACGTGTACAGTAACTGGTGCTGTGTCCGTGAGTGTACATGGATTCATGGTATTTGTCTTATTTTTGTTGCTTGAAACCGCCAAATATTTTTTACCTCTTCGCTTCATTCAACTTCCTGTTTGCGCTCACGTCATCTTCCCCCGCCAACCCGAACCAGCCTCCGTCCCACTGTCAGATACCTCGTCACATCGCTCTTTCCCTGTCGCCCTCTGTTGCTCCTTCTCAGTGGTGTAATGTTGGTGTCGTGGCGTCTTGTCGGTGGTCATGTGATGACTGAATGTTTCTTTTGAACGTGTAAAATCCTCATTAATATTGTTCTTAAAGATTTTTAACGTTACTTGAAATGATATTTTCTGTTTATGTCACTGTCAACAAACAGCAATGAAAGCAATGATTGTTGTTTAAGTCTTGTCTTTATATCCAAAGTCCAGTACGTCACATTAGTTTGTTTCATAGAGCTCAGGTGAAAAAAACTCACCTGTGTCTTCAGAAGGACAATGTGGGTTTTGGTCTTTTAATGTGACTCGATGACAAGAGCAAGAATAGAGAATTTAGAGAACAGAGATGTCGGCTGTCCTTAGCTTTCAAAAATATATTTTCGCCTTTTTTTAAACTCGAGCTCAACTCTAGATTCACACTTTCACTTCAGGAGAGAAAATTTAAATGATTATAGTTTAAGAACCTGTTTGAAAAGATGTGCTCAGTGAAATGTATTTGTATTTATATATAATTAACCTGGAAACCTCTTTGTACCTGTTGGTTCACTGACTGACTGGTTCATTGACTGACTGGTTCATTTATCACAGGACACGATGGGATCCAACAACCAGATGGCTGCTGGGGGAAGCAGAGGGCCGGAGAACGGGCTGTTGGCTCCACCGCACAACGTCTATGCACATCATGGAGAGAGAACACGAGCCATGTCTGCGTCTGGGAAGGTAACACACACACACACACACACACAGACACACACACGTAGTATCTTTAGGTTTTGGAAATTGCCAAAAGGACCAAAGTAACTTCTGCTTCAGCTCTTTTCTCCGACTGTTTTGTTTCAAATGAGAAAAAATACTTCAAATGCTCTAAAGTTCATACACCTGATTAAAAAACTACACATGAGCCACTGGAGGGCAGCAGGAGACCAGAGAAGAAGAAAACCTCAGCTCTCCCTTTGTTTCCATTCATCATCTTCTTTCCTCTCCTCTCTTCAAGTCCTCATCTCCTTCTGTCCTTGTTTCATCTCCTTGGTCCTCTCTCCTCTGCCCCTTGTTTCCTGTCAATGACCTCACTTACCCTTCCCTCCTTGTTTCCACGTCTCGTTTTCTTCTTCTTCGTTACTTTCTTTAAATAAAATCTGTCTTATTTAGAAAAAGTGTAAATGAAAACGTTAAATACTTTTAAAAACCATCTCGTTCTCTCGTTCTCTCGTTCTCTCAGTCTTGCTCGGCCCGAGATCAGCTGGCGTTGACTCTGGGTGCGTTGAATTCGGACGCCCCAAGAAGCAGCCGGGACTCTCTGCACTGCTCCAGCGGCTACAGCACTCAGACCACCACCCCGTCCTGTTCCGAGGACACCATACACTCACACAGTAAGTACACACACACACACACACACACACACACACACACACACACACATACTGAGTTCAGAGACACAAACATTTATTTTTTCATGTCTTTAATCATTAATTTCACACTAACTGTTTAATAACTGAGATACAAATAAAAACTAGAGGCGGCTTCACCAGCAAACACTCACACACTGCATTGATGTATTTTACCAACACGCTCCCTGAGGGACCTCTAACCTCGGTGGATCGGTCGTGTGACCGAACGTCTCCTCGGTTGTTTTATTTGCATTTCCTGTTTTTGTTTGGATGAAGCTGACTTTGCCATCTGAAGTTATTTACCAGTTTCTCCTGTGTGTCAGTTCCTCTCTGGTTTTCTCGGTTAAACTTCCTTCCTTGTCTTCCAGCTGTAAAGAGAGATCCTCCCCTCTATGGTAGGTCTCTGTCTACCTGTCCCTTCACCTGTTTGCTTGCCTTCTTGCCTGCGTGTCTCCGAGCTCGGGTGTAACTGCACGTCCTCACCTCTGCATGCAGCGATGCTCCCCTCTGTTGAATCCTTTGAGCCTCAAATTATTTGTGACCTGCTGAAACTGCAGAGATTAACTAGAGCGCCTTGTGGTGGAGAAGCCAGAAACACTAGTTTGAAATAGCGGCTAAATCATGAAGGATGTCCCATCAAGTTTATTTTAGCCGTAATCAAGATCTTTTCATACTGATGCCTGTAAAGAGTTTGATCCAATACTTATACTCACGTGTGTGTATCTGGCAGTTTTAAGGAAATGTGCGAAAAGTTGTAGCAGCAACTTCAACATCTGCTCTTATCACATCGCATCTTGTTATGTCTCTGTGGCATCGCTCCTCTTTTCCTTTCTGAGATATTTGCCTTCTCTCCGTTGTTGTGGACGACTGTATTGTTAGTCGTAATTATTAAGGTGTCTGTCATAAATATAAGACTTGAAACCAGTTGATGAAGTAGAAGTATGGGTGGTCTTCAGGAAGTGATGACAGGTCTATGTAATGTCCACACGAGGGACCTGTGACCACCTGACGTCTTTCTGTAGATCAGTTTTCGGCTGAGGACAAATAGTGTTGTGTCTGACAGGACCACAAGGGGGAAGGGAATGTATTGTGTCAACAAATGTCCTCACAACTACAGAAAGACCAACGTGTTTGACCTTTTTATACAATTGGACAGGTGTACAGTTTTACGTCATGTGTGTGTTTTTAATCGTGTTATTCGTACGTGGCTGTGAAGTAATTGAGTTGCATGTTACACTGACGTTGAGTCACTGATGTAATCACGTGTTCCTGCTGTTGTCTGTCCGTCAGACGAGCGGAAAACACTTTGTCATCAAGATAATCCAGAAACAATCCAGAGTCCAGTTTGACTCTGATGACTAATGTGCTCGTCTCTTTCTCTGCAGTCGACTACGAGTGCATCTCTCTCCACGGAGACGCCGACTCCATCTCCTTACATCACCTGTCCCACGGAAACAGCCAGTCAGACTTTGACAAGTCCTCGACCATCCCGAGGAACTCTGACCTCAGTTTACAGTACAGGAAGTTCGCTCAGTCCAAACGCCCTGCCTCCACCGTCAGCCTGTTGGCCGACCCGGAAATGATTGGCGGGTCTGTCCGACAGCTGCCGTCCCACACGGCCACCATCAGACGCAAGCCGTCGTCCAAGCCGACGTATCGCAGGGGAACAATCAGCGGAGGGGTGCCCATCCCCATCAGCACTCCGCAGGTCCCCCTGAAAGCCGTCGGAGGAAGCGGCGGAAGCGATGAGAATGTTTTCACAGCGCCCCCTGCTGGAGTAGCAGGAGGCTTAGGTCGCAGCAAACTCTGCACGTCCACGCAGAGCCTCAGCGCCTTACCGCCCTCCTCCTCCCCTTACTACCAGCTGGTCCCAGGCCAGATGCCCATCCCGGTGCCTGTTCCCACTGTACCTTCCCTGCCAGCAGAGGGCAGCGGCACCAGACAGCAGCAACAGAGACAGTACCAGCAGCAGCAGCATCCGCACACCCAACAACTCCAGATTCAGCAGCAGCAGCAATATTATCAGCAGCAGCAGCTTCAGCAGCAGCAGCTTCAGCAGCAGCAGGATCGATATCAGCAGCAGCAGCTTCAGCAGCAGCAGCTTCAGCAGCGGCAACAGGATCAATATCAGCAGCAGCTTCAGCAGCAGCAGCTTCAGCAGCAGCAGGATCAATATCAGCAGCAGCAGCAGCTTCAGCAGCAGCAACAGGATCAATATCAGCAGCAGCAGCAACAGGATCAATATCAGCAGCAGCTTCAGCAGCAGAACCAGCAGCAGAAGCAGAAGCTGTTCCAGCAGCTGCACCAGGCCCAGCTCCAGCCCTCCACTCCCCAGGGAGACCCCTCCTGGCCGGGCCACAGCGCTCACCACCAGCCCCAGCTTCCTCAACCCTCCAGCCTTGATCAGTACCCGGAGCCGCCGACCCAGGACGAAGTGGGGGGAGGGGGAGGAGAGCGAGACATGCTGACCCTCATGAGAGGAGTAAAGCTCAAAAGGACCCTCACCAACGATCGCTCCGCCCCTCTTCTGCCTGCCCCGACCAATCACAAATGAGGCTGAGACTGTTTTGCTTCCCAGGGGGTTAACGTTACGTTCAGTGGCTTCAGCGCCCACATGAGGCACCCGGGGGTGTGAGCACAGACTTTGCAAACACACTGACTCACCGCTGGTACTTGACGTGTATCCTGTTTTATTTTCTTCCCTTTAGGACGTTAGATTTCTGTTTTAAAACATTTTGAGACGTTGTCGTCTTTTCCTGTTGCTGTAGCAACCGTCTTTCTGCTTTTTTCTGCTTTTTGATTGTGCATAAAGTTTTTGTTTGACCCAGTCTCACCCAAAGAGCTGATTGTGTTAGTTAGTGCTCACCTCCTGGTCAGGTGATCGTTCTGCGGCTTGTTAATCGGCCCAATATGAAGCTGTTAGTGTCTCGGATCCTTTTCAGTCCTTTTGTGCGTTTGATTTGCCTTCCGCCTCCTCCTGCTCCCTCCTGATAGGAGGGTGGGGTTTGGTTATCGGTCCAGTCGCTCCGCTGCGTCACGTGGTTGAACCGCGGCGTGAGGAGGTTTTCATTTGCTTTAATTTGTCGTAGATTGTTTCATTGGGTCCCGGACATCTCAAAGAGTTGAACACAGAACCAGAGTCACCCTGAATAAAACATCTCTCATTGTGTCTGCAGATTGTAAATATATATCAGAACAAAACAAGCTGTGGGAACACCCGGGGCGAGGCTGGATGTTTTCGTCGTCTGAACTGAAACTTGAACTTGATTTCTTGATTTCCTCCCCGTCTGAGTGGCGGCAGTTTCTGGCTCTGGGACGACAAATGGTGCCACTAATTGTGGACAAGGATTAAAAATGTTACTGCGGGCAAACGTCTGGTTTACTGTGTAAATACTGATCTGGTTCACATGTGGAGTTCATGATAATGAGAAGAAAGGGGACGCTCCGGTTTGTTTGCAACTTTTAGAGGCAACACTGATGTAGCAGGAGAAAGAGATCAGCATCTACAGTTCAGAGAGAACAGTCAGAAAACAGTTCCACCTGGTTCAAGTTTAATTAAAGTTAGGTTCACTCAGATAAAACTCAAGGTTTCATTTCCCCAAAAACTCTCCGAACTTATTGTTTTACATTCCTAGATTATTTACGTGTGTTCTCTTTCAGTTGTTAATGTCCAACTAGACAATGAAAGAAGTTCTGTAGCTTCTCGATGACCATGAACACATTTTAGTTTTTACCACCACTTAGTCGATGAAGTATCCAGAGGGAGAACTTCTCATTCAGTCACTAACGTGGTGGAGTTCTCCTCTTCAGCAAAAAATCACTTTCCTGTTTTACTTTTCTGTCACTGAAGAATCTCTGAGTAAATAAACTTTGAAAACATCTCAGCTCAGTGAGACTTTACATTGAAACCTCTTCTGTCCGCAGAGCTCGGTTTGGCTCCAGTAGCTGGTTCTATTTGGATCCTGTTCCAAAATAAGATTTCACCTCCTCTCGGTTCACGTGCACAGTAAAATGTTCTGGACTGTAGATTTAATCCTCCTCTCCCCAACACAACATGGTCTCAGATTGAACAGTGAAGGAAGTGGACTCGGATCAGAAACAAGCAGCGGATCGACGTCTTCTGTCGACGCTGCAGAGACGTCGTTGCCTCTCAAAGTTGCTTGTGGAGCGTCGGCTTCGTGTCGAGAGCAGGGCCGTAGATACCACGAAGCACCGGGGTCACCAGGACGGTCTGTGGATAAACCTGGTGGGTAAACGACATTAGCGGTAGTTTGAGTGGAGCTGCAGAGTCGTTCTGTTTTATCAATTTTAAGAGATTTTTATTAAAGTTTCCTGACGAGCACCAGAGACGGAATCATAAAACACCTAAAAGGTAAAACATTGAAATTTTATAACAATAAATCTGATATCAAACCTACTTTTAAGTTTCCTGCTCGTGTGTGTTCGTCATGAATGTTTCTGGAGTTTTTTTCTGCAGGAAATGTGTTAAAATTAAGTCAGAAACCTGAGAAAATAAAAAATAATTCAAAAGAATTAAATACCTGAAGATTTTAGTGAAAACTGCAACATAACAAATAAAAAAGTAGAAAAATCTAAATATGAAAATAAGTTTCTTTTTTTCTAAAATAGAATAAAGTTGAGTTAAAATAATATTTATTAGAACTGTTGCTATTTAATTATTTGTCAGAAATCTTAAAGCGTTTTTCCTCCTGAATTAAAAACCTGCGGGTTTAAAGTCCATAATGTTTAAATTTACAAACGAGGCACAAGAGGAAATGGAATCGAGTTTGGTTTGTGGCTCTTCGGGCGTTTGCCCTCCGTGACCCCGGACACGGCCCTGCTGGGAAGCTGCCTGGCAGAGACCAGCTGCATGCTGGGACATGCAGTCCAGTCTCTGGTCCTGGTCTGACGTCAGAGAACGGTTTCTGTGTATTTGGGGATTTTTTTCTTTTTTTTTTTTCCAAGTGTTTTATTTTGTTGTTGAGATAAAAGTTGCCTTCTGATCAGTCTGACAGCTTCTGATAATCATTTGATTGATTGATTGATTGATTGATCGAACCCTCAGTTGTGTGTGTGTGTATATATCAATGCTTCATTCCTGGGAGAGCCCGAAATCTAAATATAAAATGTATGTGAACATATCCTGATTGTATTTTTATTGATTTAATGATCTGACGACTTGATCGATCGTATTTTTGTAGAAAAGCTTTAAAGGAAGAAAACTCAGTGAACTTTCTGACGTTTGAGGATCTGACGCCTGATTGGACGATTGACTGGAGAAACGAGC
The DNA here is from genome assembly GCF_024713975.1 of Paralichthys olivaceus. Lineage (NCBI taxonomy): Eukaryota > Metazoa > Chordata > Actinopteri > Pleuronectiformes > Paralichthyidae > Paralichthys > Paralichthys olivaceus. Next base: position 1,944,354 of record NC_091094.1, read on the forward strand.
GAAGGACTAAACGACCAAACAACAGAATGTAGAAATGTTTTGTTCTTCATCTTTTCACGTTCACTGTGGGATCAATAATAATAATAATAATAATAATAATAATTACAACTGATTCATCACTTCTGGTGGTTTCCTTTTCTGTGTCTACTGCTGGAGCACATCACACTTCCTGTTTCCTGTTGATCTTTATTTTGAAGGCGGTCGGTCTTGAATTCTGAAGATTTAAAGAAGTCGAAACCTGCCGATGGAAATTTTAATATTTCCGTTGTTATGCTTCGGCAGCGGTGACGGTCGTTGTGCGGATGTTTGTCTCGGCCTCGTGAACGTGGTTTCTCCAGAGCCGCGAGGGAATTCACTCAAACTTCGAACGTTCACTTTGACATTCGAGGCCGAACTGATTGAAATGTGTGGGTCAAAGGTCACTGCGACCTCATAAAACACGTACGTTCCCCTCACAAACCATCTCGTCCACAAACCTTCACTGTGATCGCTCACGGATCCACTGATTAGATTTGCGAGGTCAAAGGTCAGGAAACGTGTTTTTCGGCCTCTCGAACGCGATGTTTGGATTCTGGATATCGACCGGTGGTCACTTGGGCTCAAGGTCCAACTGATTAGATTTCAGTGGACAAGGGTCAAAGGTCACGGTGACCTCTGGGGAAAAAATCCAGTCTCATCACTTTTTCATTTTACAAGGTGCACAAGTACATTTGCTCAGATTTGACATACGTGTACTCCGTCGTGCTGCTTCACAGTAGTGTAGGTTCTGCACCAGTAATCCAAGTATTCAGTATTTCTTGCTGCTTCTACCAAAAGTAAAATCTCTGAAAACGTCTCGACTGACCGTCTCTCTCACGCTCACGTTGTTTTTCTTATTAGATTCAGTTATGGTCGTTTTTTATTTTTTTTATCTTTTTCATCATTTGTCTCTTCTTGTAAATGCCGTCATGTGTCTCTGTCGGATCAGATTCAGAGCTGAGTCACAGTCTGTGGGTGAACATCCCCAGTGATTACCCATCATCCTCAGGGTGCAATTTAGGCCAGGGTGGGACACACACACACACACACACACACACACACACACACACACACACACACACACACACACACACACACACACACACACACACACACACACACGTAATTTGTTCCCTCTGTTATCATGTGTTGTCTCTTCATCCAGCAGGAGTCGATGAGTCACACACTCGCTGACACTCACAGGCAGGTTGTGGATCTTTAAACCGATCACTGACTTGTGTTTAAATCTTTATTTGACCTTTCTAAAGTCACATAGTTTCATTTTATTTAATCGTGTTCATATTCTTTAACTTTGAAAGAACAAGAAATCCAAAAATTCAAACCCTCAATTTAAGATGTTTCAGATGAAATGATTGTTATTACAGCGTCTTTGAAGCCAAATAGAAAAAAAAAACTCTTCCACCACAAACAGATGAAATGAACATAATAATAATGACGTGGAATTGAAACCATCATTTTAATTTACCATGAACATATTTCTGAGATCTTTCATTTTCCAAGTTTTCTCGTCTCGATGGAAACAATAATTATTATAATAATTAGAATAGTGGTAATAAAACAGAGCAACAAGAGGCGGAGGGGATCAAATATAAATGGATCCACGCTCTGTTGGAAGAGAGTTTATTCCAGGATTAAGGTCAAAGTTGAACAAATTCAATATCAGAGCGAGAGAAGTAGTGACTCCCTCTCCCTCCCTCTCTCCCTCCCTCCCTCTCTCCCTCCCTCTCTCCCTCCCTCTCTCCCTCTCTCCCTCCCTCTCCATGTCATCGCCTCAGTGACTCAGACTTTTTTTTTGTCATTGAGCGTCTTCTTTCTATTCTTTCATCCTCTGTTCTTTCTTTGCATCACCTGCTGTCTGTGGTCATCAGACGCTCAGGGGCAGCAGCTGGGAGGCGAGGGACACACACACACACACACACACACACACACACACACACACACACACACACACACACACACACACACACACACACACACACACACACAGATTCTACCAAAAGTACTTAGTCACTGTTACACACACACTGATCATATCACAGCAGTGAGTCAGACTGTGTGTGTGTGTGTGTGTGTGTGTGTGTCAGCTGCTCAGTGACTCTGCACAAATCTGTGTGTGTGTGTGTGTGTGTGTTCAGGTCTGTTGCACTAGTGTTGCACCAGCTGCAGTTCCACTCAAGACCACCAGGGGGACACAACGGCTCGCAGCTTGAACTGAAAAACTCAAAGCTTCACTTCTTTTCATTGATGGATGAAGTTTGACTTTTTCCTCAAACAGAGAGATTTTCTAAAAGAAGTTTTCTGAGATGAAAAAGTTTTTAATTTCTTTTATTATTTCCCGTCGTCAGTAAAACGTCTTCGAGCGTTTGGACACTCACGGTGTTTTAGTTTCAGCTCGTTCACTTCGACATAAAACTGTGAATAAGCATCAACCGTCATCGGAATCATTTCACGTCACTCGCAGAAAGCTGCCAACTGGGTCAAAGTCATTTTAACTCGTGGAGCTTGAATTGAGTTTGAATGTTTCACACGAGTGTCAGTGTGAAGAGTGAAGACGAGACTGTGCAGGTGACGAAGAAAAGATTCAGGCCCAACGAACGGTCGAGGTATTTCCACAAACGTAACGTGGCTCCAAATGATGAAGTCAGAAAATAACTTATTTAAAAATATATTTGTGGAGGTACTTCTGCATCTGATACGACCGACAGCTTCTTTAGATTAAAAAATACTTTAAGATCCAATGGAGAATATCTTTACTGCGTCTTTCAATATATAAAGTTGTGAACATATATAAATATATAAATATATATATACAGCGCTGAAATGCTTTTCATTGCTCTTCTGTTTTCTCAAACGTCTTTTGTCCTTTTAAAAATCATTTTCCTTGTTGTCTCAGTAACGTGATGCTCATGTCCGTCTTCCTGTCTGCGGAGACCTTGACCCGTGTCCTGTGTCTCTCTGTTCAGACACTTTGCATCTGTCAACACACGACAGAGACAAATCTCTGGAGTTGGTCCCCGAGTGTGTGTTTGAGTCTTTGTTTGTGTTGTTAGACTCACCTGAGGTCACCTGAGGTCACCTGAGGTCACCAGCTGCTGAGTCACAGTGAAACAGGACGATGGTCAAACGACAGCAGCTGAGACAGAGACCGTCCATCAGACAGTTTCTGAAGACGCTTCATCTCAGATAACTTGAGCTCCAGTGTCTCTGCTGCTGCTTCACTGTCACATGTCTGTCTCTCTCTCTGTCTCTCTCTCTCTGTCTGTCTGTCTGTCTCTGTCTGTCTGTCTGTCTCTCTCTGTCTGTCTGTCTGTCTGTCTCCCTCTCTCTCTCTCTCTGTCTCTCTGTCTCTGTCTGTCTATCTCTCTCTCTCTGTCTGTCTGTCTCCCTCTCTCTCTCTGTCTGTCTGTCTGTCTCACTCTCTGTCTCTCTCTCTCTCCCCCTGTCCCCCTGTCTGTCTCTCTCTCCCTCTGTCTGTCTCTCTCTCCCTCTGTCTCTCTCTCTGTCTCTCTCTCTGTCCCCCTGTCTGTCTCTCTGTCTCTCACAGACCCGTCGTCCTCTCTGAACCTGAATATAAAGTACTAAATATAATGAAGAAGTTTGATTAAAGTCTCTGTTGAAACTTTTCAAACTGTTGAAACAACTCGTCCTGATGGGTTTTCTGTGGAATTGAACCACGCCCACGTTGAGACTGTTTGAAGACTGAACAACGACTCGTTATCTAATTCTTTCAGAGACGTTCTATCAGAACCAGAAAACCCCTGAAGAACCCCTGAGTCACTTCTTCTTCTTCTGCTGCAGCAAAACATCAACACGTCCGAGCTCCACAGATTCTTCTGTTTGTTTCGTGTCTCCACTCTTGTCTCATGTGTCTCATGTCTTGAACTGGTTTTTGTCGTCTTCACACTCGAAGGTTCGTGTTTTTGTGTGTCAACAGGTGAATCACTGTTGTGTCCTGACACATGTGTCCTGAAACATGTGTCACGTGTTCAAACAGCTGGAACTGGAGCAGCGTGTTGCCTTCAGAGGACTCCAAGAAAAACGGAATAAATAACACACGAGAATAATGTGAATGGTTAAAGCTGCGGATTCAGGGAGAGAGTGAGAGAATCACATCTCACCACTAGAGGTCCTCACTGTGTCAGTATGGAGGGGTCTCTCCCCCCCTCCTCCCTCCCTCTCTCTCTCTTTCTGTCTCTCCCTCTCCCTCTGTTTCTCTCTCTCTCTCCCTCTCTCTCTCTTTCTCCCCTCTCTCTCTCTTTCTGTCTCTCCCTCTCTACCTCTCCCTCTCTCTCTCCCTCTCTCTCTCTCTCTCTCTCTCTCTCCCCTCTCTCTCTCCCTCTGTCTCCCCCCCCTCTCCCTGTCTCCCTCTCTCCCTCTCTCTCTCTCTCTCTCCCTCTCCCCCCCTGTCTCTCTCCCCCCCCTCTCTCTCTCTCCCTCTGTCCCCCCCCCCTCTCTCTCCCCCTCTGTCCCCCCCCCTCTCTCTCTCTGATCCGTTGACCGAAAACAAAACCTCTGATCCGTCCAGTAAACAGACGTCATTCTGTTCCAAACTCTCTGCCAGGTTTCACCTCCCTCTGTTTGCTCCCTCTGATCTGACGCTTCTGTTCCTCCTCTTCTTCTTCTCTTTTCTTCTTCCCTCCTTTCAGGACGACACAGTGGACAAACGTCCTGAACGTTGGTCCCGTCCAGCTGCTGGTTTGATTTGAAACCAGAACAAAGTTGATGAGCGTCTGCCGTCGCTTTGATAAAACATCATTTTTAATCAGAGCAAATTAATCAATTAGGCCTCAAATCTAAATCAGAGAAAAACTCCAGACCTCCTGGAGTACAATAAAACTATTTAATAATACTTATAATAATACTTATACTATAGTATTATACTTACAAACTGAAGAAAGTTTAACTGGTTTAATCTGCTATATTCGATTATCTGACACATCCAGTTATTCATCTGAACCTCAGAGCGTCACTGTTCATTCATTAGAACAGCGTGCAGTTTATTTTAATAAGAGTATAAAAGTATAATAATCTGCTGAATCAAATGGTTCAGGGAGTCGGAGGAGACACAATATTAAATTGTTATTTTAGTGTATTGGATCTGATCTTGTAATTCAAATGTGTGTCTGTGTCTGAAACTTAAGAGCCGTGTGATGTTTGATATTAAAGCATCGTGTGGTATCTGAAGATACTGGGTCAAGGTTTTTATAGATGTGAAATCTGATTCCACGTAACGTACAAGTCGTCTTGACTGACCTGCTTCTAAAATATCTGCTGGCATCATGACGCTGCACTTTCAGAGACAATAATAACGACGGGGGTGAAACGACCTCGGCGACACTGGAGCGAGTCTCCAGTTTTATTTTCTCGCTTTTTATTCATCGCCAAGATCGAGTCAAAATTAGTTTGTGAACTGAAGCGATTAACTTCAGCTGCAGCCTTCGTTGTGTTAGCGCTAAATGAAGCTAATTAGAGTTATACAACCAGCCACCACTGGTAATTCAAAAAACATCTAATAGAGGCAGAACTTCCAACCTCATACCTTCCAGTTCGTGTAGGGGGCGCTCTTGAGGTAGTCCAGAATGAATGGGGTCCTATGGAGCTACAGCCCCTAAAGGTAAATCCTCAACTAAACAACCAGCGTACATTCATGCATTATAGCTTTCTGCTACATAGCTCTTTATTTTCCTTAATTAGCAGAATGCTAGCAAAAATCACAATCAGTGAAAAAAAAACAAAGAGACATTATTAATTATTAATTCTGACGAATATTAGATTCTCACCTAATTGACTGAGATTAAAAACGAAATGTGAGTTTTCTGTGCGGAGGATAAATAATAATTTTAGCTCTCCTGTGTTCACTTGCTAAAAGTGACATGTGTGAAATAAACCAAGTGATGGTTCGAGACGAATCCATGAATCCAGATTTTCTGTTTTGTTCCTGTTTCTCTTCCTCGTGCTGCCGGTCGTCAGTGCTCTGGCCTCGGGCCGGCGTCGGCCTGTTTACGGAGCAGGTTGTGTTCGGGGATGCGTCTCCGGGGCAACCACCCTGATGAACTTTTGTTCCCGGTTGACTGCGAGTAGTTGTCACGAGGAGAAGCCCGCCAAAGCTCAGCAGCCAATCGGGAGCTGAGGAGGGAGGGGCCGAGCGTGCAGCAGGAAAACACAGCAGCTGGGAGTGAGGGTGTGTGTGTGTGTGTGTGTGTGTGTGTTCCCGCCACTGAGAAAATTCTGGCGTCGGGCCAGGAATACATTCATCTTAGAGAGAGAGACAGAAAGAAAGTCTTTCATTCACAAATGTGTGTGTGTGTGTGTGTGTGTCCATCTTCACATCACGTGCACCACACACACACACACACACACAGAGATGTGTGTGCAAACGAAAGGTGCAGGAAATAATCATATTTTTGCACCAGAGGAAGTAAAGTATTGGAGACAGAAGACAAATACACAACAACCACTTGTTCAGTCATGTTGTTGTTTCATGTTTGAGGACGCTCACTGAAATTTAAAAAATACAACTAATACTTCATACTGTCGTCTCACTCAGGTCTGTGTGTGTGTGTGTGTGTGTGTGTGTGTGGAGGGGGAGGGGGGTGGGTTTCAGGTTGCAGCCTACTTCTAGCAGAGGTGTGACTTGGACTTCACATGGCACACACAGTTTTCCTAGAAACCCCCCTCCCCCGCATCGCTCTCATACCAAGCTAATGATTAATGTCGTGACTCAGAGGAAAACCTCAAACTGAATAATGTGCCTCAAGTCAAAGTGGACGAACTGAAGTTAACGTTGTAAAAAAAGTAAAAGTTAAATTACATTTAAGTACATACCCCCCCCCCGCCCCCTTCTGTCCCTCACTCACTGTGTGTGTGTGTCCTTGTAAAGTTACACCGCACACAGAATACCTCTGGTGTGTTCTCAGCAGCACTCTGACACATGCTGATCCCTCACATGTTCACACCCACCCACCCACACACACACACACCCACACACACACACACACACCCACACACACACACACACACACACACACACACACACACACACTGCAAAGTACAGCACAAACAAATGTCATATTACATATCATTGCATTGTCTTGAAGCCACAATCACATTTCATTTCTATCTGACCTTGTATGTAAACAATGATAACTGATGTCAAACTTATGATAAATGAATCTTCTTGTGTATTTGTTCACGTCTGTAGGCAGCAGCACCAGAGTCTGTGTCAGCAGCAGCACAGACTCCGAGAACCGTCCCGTGTCCCGGGAACTTTACGACTTCGCTTTAACACCAAACCTGTTCTTCGCAGCAGTGCGTTGGATTGCATTGCATCTAGCAACATGTATTTGCTGTTGCAGTTATTTGTGTGCTTGTCTGTTTTTAAAATGTTGAAGTCGCTTTGGGTTCTTTGTCTAAACGGCATATTTTCAAAAGTCGATTCATCGAGAATAAAATAAACCGATACACGATATGTACGAGGTTTTTGTTTTTGACTTCTTCTCTTCCTCCATCTTCAGCCTGTGTTTGTTTGTGTGTAAGTGATGAATTTACTCCATGTGCTCACTGGCCCCTTTAAACATGATCCTGACTGTGTGTGTGTGTGTGTGTGTGTGTGTGTGTCCGTGTGTGTCCCAGGTGACCTGATGTGTATCTTCTCTCTGACATCTTCTGTGTGACGTGAACTTTTATTTTTAACACACGTCAGTTTCTCCTGAACAGGAATGTCTCTAATAAATCCATTCTTCAGTTTCAAAGTATAACCATGTCAGTAGGGCATCGTGTGTGTGTGTGTGTGTGTGTGTGTGTGTGTGTGTACACAATAACTCAACAATGCATCCACAGATTTTCACCAAACTTGGTCTAATTAATTGTGGGGAGTTTATCTCCACATGATTAACTTTTGGAGTCACTGTCGACAGATGTAAATATTATGGAAAGGTTTAGCTCAGAGGAATGATTCTGTGCTGAGCAGGACTACAGACACAACCTGAGTCAAACGCAGCTTGAAAGTTTAACCGAGCTCTGTAGATATTTTACAGATGTTATAAAACTTGCAACAGGCATTAGTTTAATGGGAATTCATGCTGCAGTAGTGGGAGCACATCAGTTCCCCTGCCTCTGGCCCAAGTACCATGGAAAAATGTGCAAATGAGAAAATATGGCAGTGGATCACAGATTTGAAGAATCACTCTGGACTGTGAGGAAAACAGTCTCCAGGATCTCACAGTGAAAAAATAGGTTAAGTTAAAGTTCACGTGTTAAGAAAGAGTCGAGACTGGAGAGGAATGAGCAGCGGGGTCAGAGGTCAACTTCTGAGACGAGCTCGGGGGGGAAAGGTGGAGGGGTCAAGTTCAGACGGTGGGGTTGAACTTTTGACATGTTGACGGTTCAGCCGCGGGGAAGGAAGAGAGTCAAGTTCAAGTTTCAACAGGCGGAAAGCTGAGCAGAGAGAGAAGAGCTGACTCAGACCAAAAGATTTCATCATCCGACAGGAGACGAAATAAAAACAAGCAAACCTATCGTTTCTATAAATCTATGAATGTGAAGGAGCTTTGACGCTTCATTGATCGCTGAGATCAGCTGATAGTGATCGCCTCTGGAGGCTTCAGGACCATCGCCCTCTCCGGGAGGTCGAAGGTCGAACCTGCAGCAGTAGCAGTGACACTGAATCTGTCTCTGAGGCCACAGACGAACACACAGCAGGACTCCACTACACACTCTCACAACAGTTCACACATTTACCAACACGTGTCACGCAACACACGCGCTCTATCCGCAGAGCGCGCCATCCTCGTGTCTCTGCATCGTCTCACTCCGCTCTGTCTTCGCATTGGGACAAAACATCAAGAAGAAAATGTGCTCGTCTGAACATTTGAACAAAACGTATTTAATGCACACTTTCACGTCCCATCAACTAAGGTGGAGGAGGCGGAGCTCATTAGTGACACTGCAGCCGGCCACCAGGGGGCGATCAAGATGACTTGATGACATGATCGGTTGTCAGCTACAGGAGGGAACTTGACAAGTCCTGTTGACCATTACAGACCTGAGGACCTGGGTGAGATGATAGCCGATGATTTCATCGTGTGTGTTTCACAATTCTCAACTTTCGTCTGGATGAGCCCATCATTACACAGCGTGTCTCTGGAGGAGGATTACGCTAAACTGGAAAACTTATTGTTTAAGACACAACCGCCTGTGGTTTGGATGATTTCCATGGCAACAGATGATACCAGGTTTATATATTCCCGATTGTGTCGGATAAGACTGCGTCGGCTTCGGTCTGCGTCCTCCAACAGATAAAGTAAAAAAGAAAAACTGAAACACACCGAGCAGTTGGATTTTCTTCTGGCAGCATCGCATCTGTTTTGAAACTCACTCTCAGGTTGTGCTGGGGAAGAGAGTCAAGACTCAAGTTGAGGTCTGGAGCGGAATCCACAGATTGCAGGCGCTTGCATCACAAGAGCAGCTTTCACACATTTGTTCCATCTTCAGCAGAAGATTTGAGAAATTACCCTGAGGGCTGAAGTTGAAGCCTGTGGTCTGTTACTCAAGTTTAGAGCTCAGTCATTTCTGCCGTCAGATTAATAAACCAACTGAAAACATTTAGAGAGCAGAAAACTTTACTCAAGTTTCATTCTCGTGAAATTTATATGAACACGAAAACAGAGAAAGATGAAAACATGGCAGAATATTTCATTGCAGTTAGAGTTAGAGTTAGAGTTAGGGTTAGAGTTAGAGTTAGAGTTAGAGTTAGGGTTAGAGTTAGGGTTAGAGTTAGAGTTAGAGTTAGAGTTAGAGTTAGGGTTAGGGTTAGGGTTAGAGTTAGAGTTAGAGTTAGAGTTAGAGTTAGGGTTAGAGTTAGGGTTAGAGTTAGAGTTAGGGTTAGAGTTAGAGTTAGGGTTAGAGTTAAGTTTAGAGGGTTAGGGTTAGAGTTAGAGTTAGAGTTAGAGTTAGAGTTAGAGTTAGAGTTAGAGTTAGAGTTAGGGTTAGAGTTAGGGTTAGGGTTAGGGTTAGAGTTAGAGTTAGAGTTAGAGTTAGGGTTAGAGTTAGAGTTAGAGTTAGAGTTAGGGTTAGGGTTAGAGTTAGAGTTAGAGTTAGAGTTAGAGTTAGGGTTAGGGTTAGAGTTAGAGTTAGAGTTAGGGTTAGAGTTAGAGTTAGGGTTAGAGTTAGAGTTAGAGTTAGGGTTAGGGTTAGAGTTAGAGTTAGGGTTAGGGTTAGAGTTAGGGTTAGAGTTAGAGTTAGAGTTAGAGTTAGGGTTAGGGTTAGAGTTAGAGTTAGAGTTAGGGTTAGAGTTAGAGTTAGAGTTAGAGTTAGGGTTAGAGTTAGGGTTAGGGTTAGAGTTAGGGTTAGAGTTAGGGTTAGGGTTAGGGTTAGAGTTAGAGTTAGAGTTAGGGTTAGAGTTAGAGTTAGAGTTAGGGTTAGAGTTAGAGTTAGAGTTAGAGTTAGGTTTAGAGTTAGGGTTAGGGTTAGGGTTAGAGTTAGAGTTAGAGTTAGAGTTAGAGTTAGGGTTAGGGTTAGAGTTAGAGTTAGAGTTAGGGTTAGAGTTAGAGTTAGAGTTAGGTTTAGAGTTAGGGTTAGGGTTAGAGTTAGAGTTAGAGTTAGAGTTAGAGTTAGGGTTAGAGTTAGGGTTAGAGTTAGAGTTAAGTTAAGAGGGTTAGGGTTAGAGTTAGGGTTAGAGTTAGAGTTAGAGTTAGGGTTAGGGTTAGAGTTAGAGTTAGAGTTAGTTAGGGTTAGAGTTAGGGTTAGAGTTAGGGTTAGAGTTAGAGTTAGAGTTAGGGTTAGAGTTAGGGTTAGAGTTAGAGTTAGGGTTAGAGTTAGGGTTAGAGTTAGGGTTAGGGTTAGAGTTAGGGTTAGAGTTAGGGTTAGGGTTAGGGTTAGGGTTAGAGTTAGAGTTAGGGTTAGGGTTAGAGTTAGAGTTAGAGTTAGGGTTAGAGTTAGGGTTAGAGTTAGGGTTAGAGTTAGAGTTAGAGTTAGGGTTAGGGTTAGGGTTAGAGTTAGAGTTAGGGTTAGGGTTAGGGTTAGGGTTAGAGTTAGAGTTAGAGTTAGGGTTAGAGTTAGAGTTAGGGTTAGAGTTAGAGTTAGAGTTAGAGTTAGGGTTAGGGTTAGAGTTAGAGTTAGGGTTAGGGTTAGGGTTAGGGTTAGAGTTAGAGTTAGGGTTAGAGTTAGAGTTAGGGTTAGGGTTAGAGTTAGGGTTAGAGTTAGAGTTAGAGTTAGAGTTAGGGTTAGAGTTAGAGTTAGAGTTAGAGTTAGGGTTAGAGTTAGAGTTAGAGTTAGGGTTAGGGTTAGAGTTAGAGTTAGAGTTAGGGTTAGAGTTAGGGTTAGAGTTAGAGTTAGAGTTAGAGTTAGAGTTAGAGTTAGAGTTAGAGTTAGGGTTAGAGTTAGGGTTAGAGTTAGGGTTAGAGTTAGAGTTAGAGTTAGAGTTAGGGTTAGAGTTAGAGTTAGGGTCCTCAGATCCTCAACAACACGTCCGCTAAGTTAGAAGTTGAGAAGTTCTCAAGAAAATCTTGACACATACAAACCGACAGAGGTTTCTTCATTTATACTTTACCTGTAGCTGGGGGCCCCAGGGTTTCAGAGGATCCTCGAGGAAACCCTGGGGCCCAACATGGAACCAAATGGAACCATCCTCAACAACTCACACACATTTAGACGCTCTAGTCTTCAACCAAACCTCTGAGGCACCAAACCTCAGCTCAGGGCCCCAGGTACTTGCAGCTTTGCCAAACCTTTTCTAGTGCCCCTGTATGGACGCTGGTGAAGGAGGAAGAATTTACTGTACGTTGTTCCGCTGTGTTTCAGTTCACTGAGTCGGACAATTCAAGCTGTCAATGATTTGTTACACAAAACTTTTTAATGAACTGAAAAAAAGTGCAGTCAATTAAACACCCGGTTCTCGGGTAGCACACTCACACACACACACACACACACACACACACACACGCAAGTCACTGTGACCTTGCTCTGATACACAGAGTACACACACACACAGCAGTTAAACATTAACCTGCAGTGTTGCAGAGTGCTGACGTTGACCTGACCAAGCTGATGGAGCAACATGCACTGGTGCAAACACACTGAGGGTGGCGCTACAGCAACAGAGACATTAAAACACCAGATATCGTGGAAATCTGCGAGAGCGAGACAGAGAGAGAGAGAGAGAGAGAGAGAGAGAGAGAGGACTTGACATGAGGAGAAATGATCAGATTTATTGTTGTTGACTGCAGTTCTTCCTCGTAGGTCTGAACCATTGTTTGCAATACAAATACATCATTTTATTTGTTAGCCCATATTCACAAATCCCAATCTGTCTCATGCTTGTCCGGTGGATTCTCACTCACATCCCGCAGGTCGAACACTCCATGTTTACAACGAAGGTGATTTCCCTGAAAAAGAAAGACAGAAGAAAGACATGGAAATCTGCCAGAGTGTGATTGGTCTGCAGAGAAACAACGAGAGCTGGGATTGGTCGGCATTGAAAAAACATCTTGCAAAGTTTCACTTCCCCCCATCAGGAGCGTATTAAGGGACTTTGGGGCCCAGAGGCAAAGGGACCAGGGAGTCCCTCCACTGATCCAAACTGGAGCCCCAAAGAAACACATGACACCAAATCACATGGTCATTAATTACAAGGAGGAAGGATGGGACATGGGCCAAGAAAGAACCCATTCAACTTTGGGACAGTTCTCTTGAGACCCCTTCGGAAATCGGAACCCCCTCAAAAGTGAGACGATAACATAAGCAAAGGTCGGACTGTGCACACACATAAAAGTTGTAAAGTTTAAGTCCAAACCTGTAGATCAAAGTTATTGAAGTTTGCCACTCGTCACTCTGCATTAAACTACAGCAGGTCCGTCACTACTTTGGTTCCCTGGAAACATTTCCATTTGCAATTTGCGGCAAAATCGTCTAATTGATGAAGTTGTTTTTCTTAAGTTTCAGTGTGTTGAGCTCTCTCAGCCACCGTCCATCTGTGTTGTCACATGCAGCCTCTCTGGAAACTTCAGTGCACGACTGAGAAAACAGTTTGAACACACAACAGAGAAACTGTGACCAACTGTGTCTCAGAGTTTGTTCACACCTTGACGCTGCACGGTCTCGTACTGCAGCTCAAACACTGATATGTTCAGTCTGAATCGTCTGGTATGGAAATCGTTATCTTTAAAGTCAAGATTAAAGATTAGTTTTCCGGATGCATGTCGAGCTACAACGACCCGGTGGAGCTCACACTCCACCAAGGCCCTTAAATTTAAAGCTGCACACATTCAGTGTGCCAGATTCTTTTCAGCAGGATCCATGAATTATTTCTGGTGAAACGGTTGAAAATGAGGTAGAAAATGCTGCAGAAATCCTCACCACAATGTGATGGGCTCTCTCTCTGCACATGTCCCATCCTGCCGCCGAGTTTCGAGGACATCTGTTGCGTCGTTTCTGCGTCATCCTGTTCACAAACAAACAAACAAACAAACACACACAACCTCAGTGAACGATGCTGGTTTATGTCGCACAGATCTGAGACGACTCGTCATTTGTGTTTTTGACTTCACGAGGAATCCATTCCTGAATAAATGATTTAATCTACAACCTGAGGCCTTTGAGTTCACCGCACTTCGTAGATTATTAAGCGTCAGCACTTTAACGTAAGAGCACGTTTGGGATTGTGAATAGTGACTGTGTTTGTGTGTGTGTGTGGGAATGTGCAAGGTTCACTGGGTTTCAGTTTTACTTCAGTCAGCACTCTCATATATCACACTTACATGTACTGTGCACATATATAAACACATAGATGTATGTGTCTTAACCTGCATGTCGGCTGGAGGGCACATTTCCAGCTAGTTAAGGTTGTGGAGCAGACGCAGGGTGTGTGCACACACCTGATGCGCAGCAGTAAAACATTGTCAGGTGAGTTGGTTCCCACCTGCACTGACAGTTGGGGGGGGAAATTCTCCCTAAATGTCTTTCCTGTTCGTTTCCCAGGAACTGGAACAAGCCTCTTTATCTCCACTGCAAAAGTTGATTTTACGTTAAACCCACTGATTAGTGATCAGCCTTCTTTCAATGCTCTTAACTGACTTTATCACATGTGTGCAAAAAACACTGAACAAGACAATTAGTCTCGTATTCATCCTGCAGTTCACTGTTCACTGTCCCCGCCCCCAAGAGTGTCTCAAACTTGCAGAGATGATTTACATTCATTTTAAATCCTGCATGTTTCATGTCGTGGCACCAGAACAAACCAAAACTGGGTTCAGGTATTTTGTCTTTCACGTGAAGAAGCAGCAGGACATTTCAATGTCCACGCGTCTTCATCTGCGTGATGGAGGTCAATGAACTTTGTTAATCGAGGCTGACTCAAAGAAAGTGATCCGTATGTTCAGTGGAAATTTATATCTGGGAATAAATCATGTGTAATGTTTAATGAGAAATCCTTAAGATTGTGGGTCATTGTTGAGTTTTGATATCAGTTTCCTTTCTCTGGAGGTGATCACACACACACACACACACACACACACAGTGAGTGGTATTACTTAACGGTGTAAAACATTAACAGTAGTACTATTGTAAAGTCAGAGGTAGCTGGGAGGTTACAGTGCTGGTTTGAAAATTCTTGGTCTACTGATTAATCTTTATTATCTAAGAACAGTTGAGTGAATGAGGCGCTGTGGAGCCGCACCCTCCATTCACTCATTTCACAGTGAGAACTGCACCGTGGGAGATGTGCCGGCCTCGGTTTGAGATAACAACGTGTCGATTCCATATCTCGTCGCAACTCAGATTTTGTCGTTGCTGTCACTCAAAACCCTGCGCTCGCGCTCAAATCGCTCTGCTCGTGATCAAACTGTGAGCTCACACTCTGATGCTGCTTGGATGTCAGATGTCGTGCTCTTGAATTCACAACCAAGAGAATAACAAGTGAAGTGGCGACAAATCAAGTTAGTTCTCGTCCCGAGGTGAAAGAGCTGCAGCGGTTTGAGGACAGAGATGTGTTTTCTGAGCGTGAGAGCATGACGGCCTCTTCAAGTCATAACACTTATTAAAATAACGAACGTGAATATGAGAAGAATATTTCTCCCCTTTAAGATATTCACTGTAAAACTTCATTCAATGAGATCGGGTTCAGGCGGTTCAACCGGTTTCCAAACAAAAGAGCCGGAAGGTGAACAGATCTCATCTCCCGCTCCGGGATTCTAACCTGAAACGAGTCGAACGTGCACAACAGAGCTGGATGATGGAGCCGAAGCACAAGCAGACGAGTGTTAGAGAAGCAGGTCCAAGCAACAGGCAATCTAGTAACTTCTGATTCAGTCAGGGAAGAGAAGTTACTGGGATTACCAGTACTCAAAAAACTAGTTTCACAATGATCGTGTCATCATCGTGTGTGTGTGTGTGTGTGTGTGTGTGAGAGAGAGTGTTTCAGTATGACTGTGTTTGTGAATAAGTGACACACTGGACTCTGCCTGTGTTTCACCTTAACTGCCAAACTGTCAGTCATTGATAATAAAACATTTTATCGTTTTCCTTTGGCTGCAGATTAAAGCTCAGACCGACCGACCGTGGAAATCCGCAAACAGCTGCGATTTTATAGAGTTTTTAAAAATCTACAACCTGGTGCTGAGTGGATTTAGTTTCTGATCCCTCAGATCGAGTTCTTAAGAAGCGGAGAGAGATGTAAAATCATTTGAAATGAGGAGAACAGTTTCACATCACAGGGCTCGATTGCTCAGAGGAAAAGTTTCATCCTGGTTTTATCGCGGGAACAAACAAAGAGCGGTTGTGTCATAACTGTGGTTCATTGAACAAACACAAAAAAAAAATGTGTTCACTGTAACTTGTGCAGATGATTCATGTTAAGCTGCTGCCAACATTTGTGTTTGCGTTTCTGAACAGTGAGAGCAATTCAGGTGTGAACACAGATGCATGACTCACAGGCCGGACAGGTGGGGAGCGTGAAACGTTTGACTGGGGTTAAACTGAAGGAACACTTTCACGCCTTCTTGGTTTCGTCCAGATCTTCGGACTTTAAAGTCCAAACCACAATAATATGTCAGGAAGGTTCCTCCGACCATCGGAGCAAAATTCAAACCGATAAACTAAAACCACGGTTCATTTGCAAAGTTTTGTGATAGTTCAGACTTTGGGACCAGTGGCAGGAACCCTGACAAAGCATTAAACAATAGAAGAAGAAAAAGAAGAGGAAGCAGCTGCAGTCTTCACCTCCGACGATACAAAACTTGAACAATGACGTTCATTTGTTAAATCTAAATCTACAGTGGAGCTCTGAGCCTCGTGGTGCTGGTGGTTAATCCATCATGACGTCACTGTGGCAACCGAATTCACAGAGTGACCTGGTTCAGATGTTTTCTCCGTTCAGACAGAAAGTGACTATGAATGAGTTAAACCATAAACTTAATTATAAATACCACAAATTAAAAAAAACACAAATACCAAGAGAGAACTTGAATTAAGTAAATAAACCACGTCACATAAACGCTGACACCAGTATGTCTCTGAAGGCTCAGATGGTGAGTGGAGGACATCACAGTGACGAGGACCCGACACGTGCAGGGACAGGCCCCGGGTGATGGGCTGTGATGGGGTGTGAGGCTGTGACAGCGGCCCGGTGTTTTATTCTGGACCCAGACATTTCTACATATCTATATTTAAACCCTTTGACCTTTACAACGCGGAGCTGCATGTATTCCTGCAGCGTCATCAGTCCTGATGAACGCCTTCCGTCCTTCCATCAGACCAACGCATGGTTAAAATAACCATCCTCTTCCTGTGTGCATATAACACACACACACACACACACACACACACACACACACACACACACACACATGGGGAGTCACTGGGGTCAATTCAAATCCATGGTAGATCCATGAAACACCACCGCTGACTTCTTTTGTTCCAGATCATTCAGCTTGACACACAACTGTGTCTCTTCCTTTGAGTCTTTGTGTGTGTGTGTGTGTGTGTGTGTGTGTGTGAGAGAGAGAGAGAGTGTGTAACACGACAGATATAAAAGTTGACGCATTCTCTTCTCACACACACACACATCAGCTGGACAATATGAATCCTTCATGTGGAGTCTTTTGTCTCTCTCTCTCTCTCTCTCTCTCTCTGATCAACCCCCTCGTACCCTCTCATAACAAAGTGGGGGTCTCTCTCTCTCTCTCGCTCTCTCTCTCTCTCCGCTCGGCTCATATCCAGACATGTCTGTTTCGTCTCTGCTGTCATTGTAATAATAATTGTTACCCATGTTGCACTGCTCTGCCCACACACACACACACTTCAGCAGTGTTTTGGTCCAAACCCCAAATCTCTCGACCGTGTGATTGTTCATGAAACGATCAGATCAGGGTCACCTGGGCAGATTCCAGAGATTCAGGAGACGCTCACAGAACTAAGACCATAGTCAGTAACAGATTGTGATTTGGTTTAAACACAGAAAATCCTTCCCAGTGATTTCAAACACGTGTTTATTTATATTTCACCATAACCATTATCTTTCTCTAACCTAAACCAGAGAGCTTGTACTTTGTAAACCACAGACAGACCTCTGGGCGTGAACCCTGGTCTCTGTTGTGACAGTCGTGTGGTCGCGTGGCCGCCATCCACCTCAACCACCTCCCGGGTGACGCTGATCACTCAGTATAATTATTTTAAAAGTTGCCTCCCTACTTAATACACTCAGTAATTACCTCTCCCACATAATGTACATTAACTTCATTTCAAGGATGTTCAGGGTTGGGTCGAGACCACGGGAAGAAATATGAAAACATCCCCGAAAAGTAAAACGACAAACATGAAAAGAAAAACTAAACCACATGAAAAAATAGAAATTAACTGCAAAAGAAGAGAAGCTCAGACAATAGAAAGGGTTTTAAAACATGGATATTTTATTTTTCAATGTTTTATTTAAACTCTCTGTGCAATAACCGGAAATTCGCATCAATATCCATGAGTCGTTCTGAAAATGTGATAAATATATTCCTGGATTCACGTTGAATTGAATGTCTTCTTGTACGTGAGGGACAGTGTGTGTGTGTGTGTCTACGTCCTTTGTGTATTTGATCGTGTGTATGTGCACGTGTTGCAAACCCAGCTCTTTCTGACATGTGCACCATGATGGATGTTTCCTCCTCTGCCTCATTTCTCTGCGTTTCACTCGCGGCGGCTCGTCCCGATGGAGAACTGCAGCCACGTCACATAAATCACATTCACGCTAAATTAGCTGCATAGACACAAAAAACAAAATAATGTCGACTCTGATGCAACAAACACACGTGACCCAGAACTGTTTAAAGTGCTAACGATGGCGTAACACGGGACCAGACCGTGATATTTTTCTAATCCATATCGTCATGATGGTCCAGATCACGGACTGAATGTAGACCTGGACGACTTGTGGACGACGGATGGTGGGAGGTGTTCAGCGTCTTTATTTACAGTCTATGGTCGAGATTCAACACAAGACCAACGCAACCATTTCCCTGTTTTTAGATTTTTCTCCCCCTGGTGGTCACTGTCGTGTAAAAGTCCTGATGTAAAAACTGATGGCGTCCATGTTTTTCATCCCCCTGCTCTCCCCTCGCTGCTCTCTTACAGAACAAGGTGCCTCATGGGAGTGTTGATCACGTCCTGCTGCTGCATGCTCCTCCTGTAAAACTGTCAGAGCTGCTGTGTAAAGCCTTTAACCTCCTGACCTCCAGTCCTTTTACAATGTCTGCATCACTCCTTCATCCTCCTCATCCTCCTCATCCTCCTCATCCCTCCTTCCATAACTCGATGACACCTCCTCTGCCGACACTGCACCGTTCATCCTTCTTGTCTCTTTGTCCTTTCTTTCCTGCCTCCCTCTCTCCTTTGTCCTTTCCTATGGCAACTTTCACACTTTCTTTATCTGCTCTTCTCTTTTTTTCTTCCTTTCTTTTTTGCAACTCCATGCTTTCTCTCTTTTTCACCTCCTCCCTCTGTCTTTTCTTAGTTTTTTTTCCACTGTCCTTATCTGTTTTCCAGAGAAATGTCTTGGTTTGCAGCAGCTGTTACATACACGCCCCGCCCGTCAGTGTGTGTGTGTGTGTGTGTGTGTGTGTGTGTGTGTGTGTGTGTGTGTGTGAGAAACATGATCTTGCAGCCGGGTGAAACAGTTTTAAAACTCTCACGTGTATCAGTGCAGTATGTCACAGGAAATGCCATATAAGGCATCAAGACGATCAGGCATCCGTTAGGGCGTGTGTGTGTGCGTGTGTGTGTGCGCGTGTGTGTGTGCGTGTGTGTGTGCGTGTGTGTGTGTGTGTGTGTGTGTCTGTGATACAGTTACAACAGGTCCAGGCCTCTCCTTTAAACGAGGTGGTCCCTCCAGGATTTGAAACTGGTTTGACTCAGCTGAAACATGATCCTGGGATTTTCTTGATACTGGTCACGCTTTGATACGTTGTCGTTACCACAGGGAACACGGCCTCGACGCTGTGGCTCACTCTGATGCAAGTGAAGCGAGCGAAGCGTCCAATAACTGGTTGTGTATCTGTTCAGACATGCGTCACTGCTGCAAACTGTCAAATCATGAAATCACATTTTTTAAACCCTATCCCCTCATTTCTAATTAACATGCACTTTCCCCTGCCGGTGCAAAAACTTGTCTCTATAAAAGCTGGGCTGATTTATACACTGCTCATGTGTATGTGTCCCAGAGGCTGAAACATGTCCATGTCCCGCTGCCCTCTGAAGTCTGTACAGTTACAGCTCTTCTCTGAGCTGCTGACTAAGTTGTGCAACATTTCAGATGATGAATCAAAGACATTCCTCACATGAAAGCTGTAATAAAGCTGAGCAGTAAAGCCCGAGGAGATTAGGTACACCTGACCTGCAAGTTCCTGCCTGCGATGTGGACGTACAGCAGAGTTCATACATACAAACTGTGCGTGTACATACAAACTGTGCGTGTACATACAAACTGTGCATGTTCACATGTGAAGGAGAGAAGTGAAGAGAAAGATGACGGGAACAATGTCATGAAATGAGAGGAGGAGACAGGACGATGAGTGATTGACAGTGTGCACGTGAGCGAGATATTGTTGGTATGTGTGTCATTGGTGTATTTATATATAAGTGTGTGTGTGTGTGTGTGTGTGTGTGTGTGAGAGATAAACGTGATCATTCAAACTGTTCTTCTGTGTAAAGAGATCATGCATATTATGATTTGGTGCTTCACAAATTGGAGTGAATCATTTGGGTCGTGAAAAGAAACTGATTCTCCCAGAGGATCGTGGGATACGTCCACACCCTCAAGGTCTGTTCCCGATAAATACCTTTAAAATGGATACACTCCCCTGAGGTGTTCTCTCACACACACACACACACACACACACCCACTGACTCTTAATTCTGAAGAACTCACACATTATGAAACATGTCACTTCTACTGTTGAGGGATGTTGTAATGTTTTCATGAGCAACAAAACAGCTTCTCTCAGTAACTTGTTTAATTAGTGGAGAAGATCTTAGAAGTGATATATGTTTTTAATGGGGAGACTAGTTAGGTGCAAGGGACCAAGCAAATCACTAAGAGACTAGTCAAATGTCTGAGGGACTAGTCAAATGTCTGAGGAACTAGTCAAATGTCTGAGGAACTAGTCAAATCTCTGAGGAACTAGTCAAATGTCTGAGGAACTAGTCCAATGTCTGAGGAACTAGTCCAATGTCTGAGGAACTAGTTAAATGTCTGAGGGACTAGTTAAATGTCTGAGGGACAAGTCAAATGTCAGAGGAACTAGTCAAAGGTCTGTTTGGACAGTCTAAAATATGCAGGACAAGTTGAGTCAAATTTCTGAGGGACTAGGATATAACCATAATTGTAAAGGACATGTCGGCAGATTAGTCAATTATGGGAGGGATTAGTCAGACAATGCCTCAGGGAGGAGACAATTGTTTGAGGGACAACCCAGATTAAGTCGTCCTGACCAGTCAAGTGTGCAAAGTAATAGTCTGGTTATGTAGAGGGGGACTGGACAATTAATGCCCGGGAAGAAGAGAACAACTCAGCAGTCTGAGGGACATGTCAAATCTGGGAGATACTCCTCGAAAGACTCGTCAAATATCTGAGGCACTAGAGAAACACATGGAATACTTCAAAACAACGTGATGTCCAGAGGTTGAGCATTTGAAGAAACAGTCTCTGCTGGTTAATGAGTTGGTTTAGAGGGTGGTGTAAGTCTGGATTATCCCCTGACCGGCCCCGAGGGTGTGCTGGGACTAGTGGCCCCCTCACAAATTCCAGGTTCTGGATACTGTGGCCCAGGGGTAAAGGGTCGACCATTAAAAACAAGGTCGGTGGTTCAATCCCCTGGCTCCTTCTGTCTATTTGCCAAAGTAGAGTTGTATGAATGTGTGTGAATAAGGTTAAAGTATTGAAAAGCACTTTGAGAAGTTGATAATTCATTTTCAGGTGCAGTACTCTGAGTCACTTAAAGGGATAGTTCACTGAAAGACGGAAATTCACTCATTATCACAACTATGCCAAGGTTTAATACTTTCAGTTTTCAGGGAACTATCCCTTTAAACGACTTAAAGGTTCAGTGTGTAGAATTTAGTGACATCTAGTGGTGAAGTGTCATGTTGCAGCTGAACACCCCTCACCCCCCCCCTCTGCTTCTAAACATGAAGAAGAACCTGTGGCAGCTTCAAAAACTCAAAAGATGTTTAGTTTGTTCAGTCTGGACTAATGTAGAAAACATGGCGGCCTCCGTAGAGAGGGTCCCCTCCATGTAAATATAAAGTATTTAAATATAAAGTATTTGAATATAAAGTATTTAAACTAGTGAAAACATCATGAGGATTATTCTACATTAAAACTCTGCCAATCGATCCTTTCACCTGAATCTGACACACGAGCTTTAAAGAGAAGTAACGTTCAACCAGTGAATCATTTTATACAAAAGATCATTTTTCAGACATGACCCCACACACACACACACACACACACACACACACACACACACACACACACACACACACACACACACACACACACGCACACACTATGACACACACTCTTTAAATTCCAGAGGAGCTGAAAGTGGATTTTACTCCTCCACTGAAATACTTTCCCATGTATCAACAATGAGAAAGGGCTGGACGCTATTTACAGAGACAACGAATAACAGAGGTATCTCTGTGTGCGTCAGTAAAACACACACACACACACACACAAACACACACACACACACACACACACACACACACACATCATTTTCATAGCGTTCTCTTTGTATTGTTCGTTTTGCTCGTTTTAAGTTAAGATGGTGTCTTTCTTCTTCTATGGTAAATCTTGACAGCGGCAGCTCCAGCTCACCAACTGTCTGGTTCTGGAGGTTTCTTCCAGTTAATGAGGAGTTTTTTTTTCTGTCCACAGTCACCAAGGTTCATGTAAAGTACCTTGAGATAATGTTCCTTATGATGCTGTTCAAATAAAACACATTTGAAATGAAACCACTGAGGAGTCGAGGGTTACGGTGCCAAACCTTTAACGACAGACACAGAATTTGTAAGTAATTCTAACGCACTGTTTTTTTTTACCACTTTGATCTTTCTGTTAATTTGACATATTTCTTGTAATAACAGGAAGTGTGTGTGTGTGTGTGTGTGTGTGTGTGTGTAACGTTTTACTGATCTGACATTATAGCAGATGGTAAATCATAAACTGGCTTCGTGTCATTTTGAATGAATGAACACATGTGTGGGTGTTGTACAAGTTGGCATCAGTATGAAGAAGCCTCTGTTTTCTTAAGACTTCTCTCTCTCTCTCTCTCACACACACACGGACACACACGCACACACGGACACACACACACACACACACACACACAAATCCCATGGGAATGTTTGTGTGGGTGTGTTTGGTCTGGCACATTTTTATCTGTTCATGTTATCTGACACACACAGACAAAGGATGTGTGTGTGTGTGTGTGTGTGTACCTGTTAGGGTGGTGACACATAAACTAGGATGGCATGGAGCCTCAGTGTGTGTGTGTGTGTGTGTGTGTGTGTGTGCGTGTGTGTGTGTGTGTGTTCAATCGACAGTGAAACTAAGTTAACTCATTTGGGAAAAAACTAAAAAGTGAAATAGTTGTGGAGGTTGAGCTTCTTTGTGGGGCCAGAAAACATTTGTGTTGTGATTTTTAACACATTGGGGTTTATTACCAAGTAGGTTTGCAAATACATGGAATTAGCTGTGTGTGTTTGTATACGAAGGCCGGGGATCAAATCCATCCTGCGCCCTGCGCTGACTCTATGACAGATGTTTTTCCAGTGCACACACAGAACGTACAGTTACTGGACCGCGAGGAGACATCAGCAGAATCTGACGGAGAACATTTCAGTGAACTGGGGCAAAAGTCATGTAATTAAGTTTGTACTAACTCCTCCCACATCCGTCCAGCAGCCACAGAGCAGCTGAACGAGCTTGTGGCAAAGTGACAGGAGGATAATAACTACCTGTGTGAACAGAGGGAGTGCCTGCGTTCCCTTTCACTGAGATGACAGACGGGCGACGGGCACAAAGAGACGGGACTCACAGAACTTCACCTGGCTGAGGAGTTTTTGTTTGGTTAATCTCCATTTACACAGCGAGTGTTTGCTGATAATGTGAGTGTGCTCTTTTCTGCAGCTCCTCCCTGCAGATCTGAGACACTGTGTGACACAGGACGAGGACAGGAAACCCTCAATTTGATAAATTCCCTCCCCCCCAAACTTCTTATTTCATAAGATTTTGAAAGCGCTCACATTGTATTCACCCAAATAAACCACTGTTAATTTCATTGTAAGGTAATTATGCTATTTCATAATGATGATGATGATGATGATGGTTGATCTGAATACGCTGTAAATTGTGTCACTAAACAGAAGTGAATACATCCCTACACTATATGACGTCATTGTCTGACTTCACAGTGACACCATGATGACGCTACGATCATATTATAATACATGGAGTTTGTTTGTAACCTCATCGTGTGAAAGATCTGTGTTGTTGTGTTGGTTGGGATCCGACTGTGCTTCTACTTCTTGTTTGTTTGTGATCATCCCAACCTTTTTGTATAAGGTGCAAAACTAGGTGAGGAAATAAATCTTCATTAGATGCAGTGCACAGTGATAAATAGAGCTGTGGCTCCAGTGCAAGGGGAAGCATCATTAAAACAAATTCAGTTTCATAACCACCGAGGGTTTGAATGGATATTGGTTGACCTCGAAAAAAGTAGAGATTTAGTTTGACAAGAATTGAAAACAAGACAATCTGTGATGAGCTGTCGACGGCCTCTGTCTTTTATCAGATGTGATGTGGTGCCAGGAAACTGTCAGCAACGTCTGATGACACAAACACAAACTTTTGCATGATAAACACGATAAAACGCACGATAACAAGTGCAGAGTTAGTCACCTGGAGACACGACGTGGTGCCAATAACCTGAACACACCATGACCTGCAGCTGCTGTTTTCCTGCTGCTTCTTTCTGTGACGAGTTCGACAGATGTTTCGTGAGTTTCCTAGAAGTACGACATCGACGCTGACCACTTCCTCCCTCACAGGAAGTTTACCTGCAGCTCTAGTGGCGGCGCAAAAAAAATCATCGAAGAGCAAACTGGAAAGATACTGCTGATGTCACTGTGTGTGTGTGTGTGTGTGTGTGAACAGATACAGGTGAAGCTGCTCCGATTCCATGGTTACCAAAACTTCCTGTTCAAAGTGAAAACAAAGTGAAGAGAAACCAACATGAGAGAAAGAAAGCAGGGCTGAAAAGTGGCTCAGAAAGAAAGAAAGAAAGGAAGGTGGGCAGAGAAAGTGACAGACCGAGGGAGCGAGAGAGCAGGAGACAAAGACAAAGTGGGAGAGAGCAGGGGTGAGATGAAAGAGAGGCGTGGAGAATGAATGGAGGCCTGCAGTTTTCTTTTACTGTCAGAGAAAGAAAAAAAAAAAAGAGAGTAAAGGAGAAGGAGAAAAGCTGCCTGAGGAATTCCATTCAGCCATTTCTAGGAAGGCGTGGGAATTCCCTGGAAAATCCACCTCGGGGGAGAGCAGAGGGAAAGAGGGTCGTTTCCCCAGAACCACAGGACGAGGAAAAATAGTTCCCACATCTCCACAGTGGAATCTGTTCACGTTTGGATTCAGGTTATGAGAACATGACTGAAGCTGTAAATGTTCTATACAGTGTCTCTGCTGCTGTTCTGCTTGTTGGTGGTTCGAGCATCGAACACACATTTATAAAAAAACTGTCCTCCCTGGCTGCTGTTTGGTAACGTGTCGGACTGGAGGTGGAGCGGTTTCCACTCTGCTGCGTTTTCACTTTCAAACTAAAACCATCTCTGTCCACACGAGCGTTTCGGATCAGTGTGAATCCCAGTCTGCACCAACACGCTTGAAAACACACGTAACGTGACCGCTAACATACATGACCACCGCGTCATGATTTCCAAACAGCTCTGTTTCTGTCGTCCAGACGGAAACAAAAGCAGAAATCCCAAACGTCTCAGTTTTAGCGTCTCTAAAACTCTGGATAACGTGTTTTTTGATGGATTTAGCAGAGCACAAACAGTCAGTGTCCTCGAAGTGCAATGTTTAAGAAAGGAAATAAGTTCCTGCATCTGACCCCTGATCTTTATCCACATCAGAATTCCTTCAAACGAGTTTCGTGATAATCTGATGACCACTTTCTTTGAGTGATCTTACCTCCAAACGTAAACCAAAAGATTTCAGCTGCGCTCAGATCAGTTCGAAACTACTGTAAAGTCCATAAGTGGCTGTTTTTACTGAACACAGTCAAATCAAATACTGTATCAGGGCATATTTTCAATAGCAACCTGATGATGTAATAACAACTGAGAACATTTGTCCTGATCCCCTGTGAAGACCTGTCTCATCTAATTGTGTCCTCACTTCATCATCTGACAGATATGATATTATCAGCTACTGGAGGCCTCCGACATTCAAAGCATAGCTGGAGTTTCCTCTTTCCCAGAGGTGTTGCGTTACTGTGGGGGTTGTTTTTCTCAAAATTAGGGGTCAGGACCCACAAATGGCTCACAGGTGCCCCCCCCCCCCCCCCCCCCCCCCCCCCCCCCATGCAGCAGGGCCCCCCCAAACAACAGAATTGATTTAATGAGCCGAGTGTCCCAGGGTGAGAGGAAGATATTTCAAATCTGATATCCACGGCGTGAAGAATAACCCGATTCCCCTTTTGACTGGGGAACAGAGCGGCTCCACGTTCAGCTGTCAAAGATTTGTCAAAAAAAATAACACGGAGGGAGGGAGAGGGAGGGAGAGGGAGGGAGAGAACTGAAAAGCAAAACAATGAAAGAGACACGAGAAAAGGTAGAAAGGATGTGTGGTTTTTAATCTGAGATCAGATACGAGGAAGAGCTTCCTCAACAACAGGAAATCAGAGAGAGATTTTCACACCAAACAACACGAAGCATGAGAACTGAGCTGAATATTCTGAGGGCGAGGCCGAATAACGAGGACGACGTTTCTACTTAAGTAACATCATCTACGGTGGCCACGAGGGTCAAAACACCTCATCCATGTTAGTGGACAAGAATAAAAAGTTACACATCAAATACATTTTTTTCCAAAGATAGTTCCTGTCATTTTAGGAAGTTACCGTTTCTCCCTCTACAGGTTTGAACGGGCTGTTTTTGTGCAAGATGGCCGACGCTGTATTTGGGATATTTTGGCTTCATTTTTGTACAATGGGAGGAAATGGAGCGGCAGCGTCCATCTTCATTCACAGTGGAAGGATTGGACAGAACCTCAGTCTGTGACGTCTGTTCAGTCACGTTTCCTGTTTCTGTTCCTCGTTAGATATTTAAACTGAGCCTGAGAGAAAGGAAGACAAGTTTGACAAATCTTAAATAAATATTTATACAAAGAACCTTCATTCCTGCTTTCTACAAATCATGACATCGAAATAGTTTTGACAAGTAGACAAAGTTAATTATTGTTTTTATTATCATCAAATTGCCGTGATCGGTTTTGTGGGAGACGTTTCGTCGGCTCATGAGCAGCATCAGCACGACTGCACCTTTAAACCATAATGCCAACAAGTATCATCAGCGAAAACTGCAGACTAATGAAAACAGAGAAAGAGAGAATGCATGAACTGAGGATGGGGGAGAGGGAGAGAGTGATCGAGCGAGTGAAACAACAGAGTGAGAGAGAGAGAGCGTGCTGTGTAAACACTGGTCCCGCACATGAATGCGACTTCCCCCGGTTTGTTGTTCCAGCGTTTGGTCCGACAGAGACAGAGGATGAACGTGTGAATGAGCGTGTGAGAAAAAGAGAGAGTGAATGAGGTGGAGAGGGCGGTGGGCGGGGCTAGGGAGATGACGGCGGTGGAGAGAGGAAGGGGGGCGTGTCTTCGTCACAATCCAAAAACCGGTCGAGGTGCAAAGTTGTCGGAGTCATCGGTGGCGTCCAGACGTTAAAGTCCTGTTGATTTTAGGGGAAAGCAAATATTTGTCTCTTTGTCGTGTACGAGGACGCACCGTGTGTACCGGGGGGGGGGGGGAGGTGATGATTGACAGCTCGACCTGGTATAGGCGCTGCGAGAATATAGACTAGATTGATACCCTGATATGTGGAGGGGGGGGGGGGGCGTCTATTCAGAGACTACAGACAGGCTGTAACACACACATAGAGGTCAAAGGTCAACAGAGAGTTAAAGATCTGCTCACACAAGCACGAGTGAACTCACACACACACACACACACACACACACACACACACACAAAGCAGAGCGTCTCTCAGTGTCTTTGTGTGTGTGTGAATGGGAGAACGGGCTTTAAGCTGGGAAACGCTCCGCTGCTGAAGATTAATCCTCTTTTCTCTTTTTTTATTCTCTCTTTCCTTTCTCTGTAAATTCTTTAAAAGTGTTGTAACCAAACTTCTCCGTCCCGGATTTCAGCTTAATCACTTTTAAGTTTTAGCCGTTACACACTGACGAGACAAAGAGCCGCTCCGACTCCAGATGTTTGGAGACAAACGAAACACGATACGAGCACATTCCTCAGGCTACATCCACACTACTGCGTTTTCCGTCTGAAGGTGGAGCTTCGGCCGAGCATCAGTTTGAATTCCCGTCTACGCCAACGTGGCTGAAAACGCACGCCACATGACCGCTCACGCACACGTAGCGTGCACGTGCAGGTGTAGACACAGGAAGCGTTTGGTTGTTGGTTGCAGAATTGTTGCAGATTGAACAGCAGCTCGTCCCCTTCGCATGTAAGTAGTTGACGTTTCCTCCATGATTATGCGTTGACACATTCGGCGTCTTTTCAAGTACTCACCCATTAACTCCAGTACAGATGTGGTTACATCCTCTTATCATCATATGACACGAGTCGTGATCGGTCGAGCCCATCGCCACCGTGCAGACTCCAAATGACGTCCTCGTCGCAAGATCTGGGATATTTCAGTTTTGGAAAGTGGGAGACATGAAAACACCCCCTCTGGAAAAGTGTGCAGAGAATCCTGAGTTTATTGATCTGGTTTGCCATATTTATATTTATATTCCTCTGATAATTCTGTTTATATTTACACCGTTCATTCTGTTCATCCCGCCACATCTGCCATATTCAGACTCTTTACATCGTCTAGATTTGCCACTGCCTGTTTATATCTTTTAATCACTTGTATATTTCATGTTTAATGCTGTTTGCACCGGGGATAAGAGGGAAACGCAATTTCAATTCTCTGTACGTCCTGCACATATGGCATTATTGATCATAAAGTTGACTTGACTTGATGCTTTTTTGTTTCCTGCGTCATGTTGTCATCACGTGCACGGGACTATACTTGACATTGATTGGATCGTAGACATGTATCTGTCAGTTTCACTTCATTCATTTATAACCTCTGCGATATCGTTCTGTTTTTACCTCCAGCCAAATGCAGACAAACTATCCTGCGAGCCGCTTCTGCTTCTTTTTCCTCCCTCGTTGTTAAACGCCTCAAATTCTCAACTCGTCCAAAAGTCTGAACTTTACAAAAAAGAGAGAGAGTGAAAGTGTCTGAACACAGTTGTAAGTTGTAGAACTTACAACATGAAACTGACTCTCCTACCTAATTACATAGAGTTAATTCTGAATGATAATTAAGTGTCTCCGTCTCAAAGTCACTGTGGAACAATCAAGTTTAATTCCTGACTCCTTTGCTTCCTCTTGTCGTCCTCGCCCTCTCTCTCTCCGCTCCTCTTCTCTTTCTTTCCTACAACTCTTCATGTGTGAATGTCTTTGTTTTGAAATCCCATTACCTTCTGATCCTCAGCGACCCTCCCTGACCTTTGCTGAGATGGGGTCGCGACCTGCTGTGTGTGTTTTGCGCTGATGGGGGGTGGGCGCAGAGGTCGGAGGGTCGAGCTGCGCTGTGGCTGCAGCTCATTCGTGTGCACGTGCCACACAGCGAGAAAACCAACTTGACTACCGTAACGTGTGTGTGTGTGGTAAGTTGACTTTTTAACTCGAATGGAGCGTATCCGTCCGCTAAGGCCGAACAGTCTCCTTAAATTCAATCGAGCTGCACCGCTCCCAGAAATCAGTTCATCGCTATCCGCTGGTCCACTCGCTCTCCTCATCTACGCTCAGCAGCTGGTTTGGAGTCTTTCCTCTTTAAAAATAAACCAGTTCCATCAAACCAGCAGATGAAATTTAAATTCTGCCTCAGCTTGGTGGAGGCAGGGATGAACGCGGAAATGAATCTAATATCTGTTGCGCACAGCTGCTTCATATTGTTTTGAAATCCTCCTCCTACAGTCATTTCAACTAATCTGAAGCCTCTGATTAAAGCGGAGTCACAGCAGGGAGCTGATGCACATACGTGTCCACACGGTCGCTGCTGATTACGTCTCTGGATGAGTGTGGAGGCGTCCTCTCACCCGGTGTCAGCTCCACTTCCCCCGCCACCAGTGGATGGATGGATAATTAAAATAGGGCCATATTTACAGATGTCATTCCATTTCAAATGTATCTCGTTAAACGTCACTCAGATAAAGCGTTTAAAGACTCAATCGCGATCACTTGAATTAAATCAAATTATCTTCGATGGAAAACACCGGATAAGCAGCGTCGCGTCACAGTTGGAATCCCAGTTCAGCCGAGGTCTTTGTCTTTTATGTTTTCACTTCGTCTGGTGTTGGTTTTCTTTAACTTCCTCCCACGGTCCAAACAGACTGGACTGTTGGTGTGAGTGTTTGTCCCTGTGATACTCTGGTGATACGTGGTATAGATGATGGATGGACGGACAAGACCAACTTATTCGTCGATGTGATTATTAACGTCTGTTTCTCCTCATTTTCCTCCTCCTGTTATTTGCTCTTGGTCTATTTCTTTATCATTGTATTATCTTATCTTCCTCCTCTTTGAAATGTTTTGTTATTTTTCATTCCTGTGTTTTATTAACCGCTCCTCTTCCTCTTCCCTCTATTCATTCCCTCCTCATGACTCCATTCTCCCCTGTTTTCTTTTTTTTAATATTCTTATCTTTCCATGACCTTAGCTTGAAAACAAAGGCATATCTGTAGCTTCCCTGTATTGTGGTCATGAAAATGTCATTTATCTTGGTGACTCAGTCTGTTGTAAACCCATTTGCCTTTAAATGGATGAATGAATAAAAAGCGGTGGGTGGATCCGGTTTGCCAGCCTTCCCGTAAGTAAATCAAAATCTTTTTTTTTTTTTTTATCTCAGAGGGCGAGAGGAAGAAGCCTGTTAGTCAGTCTGACAATAAATTACACAGCAGCCTGAACCTCGGCCAATTCAAACAGCCCTGGCGTTCCTTCTCAGCCAATCACGACATTCCTCGCCGCCCACGGGATTCCTCTCGACCAATGAACAGTGAGTGTTGAGTGACAACGGTATTCCATTCATTCCTGAGTACTGAGCGTTTCACGGGCGGTTTGGTGTTTTTCTTTTTTTCATCTGTCCGTGCATCCCGAGCTCTTTCTGTGTGTGTGTGGAATTTGTGGTGGGATGTGAGCAACTTCCTGTTTTTAGCTGTTAAGTACAGTTCGGTGGGGGTTTCGTGTGTGTGTGTGTGTGTGTGAGAGAGAGAGAGAGAGAGAGTAGAATGTCAGAGGGGAACGAGATGCAGCATATGGCTGAAAGTAAATCGACACCAGGACATTCCGGCCATATGTGGCCGTCGAATGAACGATTTCAGAAACACCCTCCACTCCTCTGATTTCCACCTTTTCCACCAGATTAGAAAAGAGGCCGGCGGACATTTCCGACAGTGGCGTCGGGTGGTAAGACCCTGGCTCAGTGTTCCAGCTCATCACCGAGATACAGGACGTGGAATCAGAGTGCCACAGAAAGCTGGGAAAACCATCACAGCGTACAGGCCGGCTTCGTCACGTCGAGAGGGAATGGACCTTCCCAAAACTGCTGCGGCTGATTCACAAAAACACTATTGTCTAAAATGTCATTATGTTCTCTAACAAACAAAAAACAACATTCATAGGAACTGAGAGGAAAAACAGCTCTGGACCAAACACACAAAATAAAGTACACACTTGTGTCCACAGAGGAGAGTGGGTTCTAACAGTGAATACAAGATCGTGTGTATTTGTATGTTATTTGTGTGTTTTGTCAGAGCCGCTGAAGGAAATGCGTTCTTCTGTATTTAAAGTACTGTGTGATGCAACATATCTTGGCGTCTGGTTTGATAGTTAGGGTTTTATGACCTCTAGAGGTCGCCTGACCATAAGAGGTAACTAGGTGACGTTATGCGTTGCTTGACCCACGGGCGAACTTTTCACATGGGAACCATCTCTTGTGTTGACGCTCCAGTCTAAACAGGAAGTGAGAGAAAGTTGGTGATTCATGAAACGAATTGGGTGTCACCTGCTGCGACTTACAGACGGGATAAATACGTCAATACCAGAAGCTGCTGATGGAAACGGCTTCAGAAAAAAAAAAAAACGCCTTTTTGTACTAAATTATTCCGACGACCTTTGACCTGCACAGTGAGTTAACTGAGGCCTCTTACAGCCGCTCGTGTGAAGACACATGAAAGTGTTTACAGCACAATTTAAACAGCCCGGAGAGGGTCAGAGGTCAAGTCCACACCATGTAAACGCTCTTTGTGTTGTGTTGTCAAAGGACAGAGGGAAACACACTGCATGTACAAGTGTGTGTGTGTGTGTGTGTGTGTGTGTGTGTGTGTAGTACAAACACACACGAGGCTAAACAGATAATTGTCATGTAAATTATTTCAGCACTACTTCTCTCAGCCTGTTAGTTATTAGCAGAGGAAGCTAACTGGTGTGTGTGTGTGTGTGTTTGTTTTACAGAGGCCATGTATGTAAATACATGCTCTGAGGAAATGGCCTGCACACACACACACACACACACACACACACACACACACACACACACTACAGACAGGCTGCTGATTGCACTAAAGCCCCATAGGACGATCCCAGGAAAAATGTTTGTATATTTGAGTGTCTGTGATTAATACCCACTGAAGTGTGACGTGAGTGTGTGTGTGTGTGTGTGTGTGTGTGTGTGTGTGTGTGTGTGTGTGTGTGTGTGTGTGTGTGCCGGTGACTCCAGGGTCTGAGCTGTTCCAGTTCATCGAGCTGAACTCTCCATCTTTACTTTGGGTTTGTTTGCTGTGCACATGAAGGAGCTGATGTTGTGGCCGCGGTGGACGTCGCCCCGTACAGACTGTGAGGAAAACATCTGTGAGGTCATCAGAGCAGGTCCTCCGACTTTGAATATGTGGACGCCAGACGTGAAGTAGCAGAAGTCTTGTGTTTTTAAAACCGATAAGCAGAAGTGTTGATTATAATCTGTAAATACTGTAATTCTCAGTTTTGTGCCCACGCCTGCAGAGAGACGTTCAGTTCCTGACACAGGCCGTCACACGTCTGTCCCGTCACACCCAGCGTCTTTCACATCAACTGTCTGTGTTTTAGAGAAGCTCAGAGTCTTCACCCAGGATTTCCCCCTCCTCTTCCTCCTCTTCCTCCTCCTCCTCCTCCTCCTCCTCCTCCTCCTCCTCTCAAACCTTCCTCTCCCCGACGAGGTCACTAATGAGACGGGGACTTTTCTCCTCTGCAGCCTCCGACCCCTGACCCTCTGACCCCTGACTGACGGCCGTGTTTTGTCATCGAGGAACTCAAGCACGTCGTTTTTTTGCTAAGCTGACACGTATGCACACACACATACAAGCACATACATGAGCACATTCACTGGGTGGGTGGTTCAATGACTTCCAGGGTGAATACACCAGTTCTTGGAAACTTAACGGAGATGTTTTAAACGGATATGTACAGAAAAGACTCTCACTCGCTTTTCTCTTTTGAGTGTTTTGCTGTTTTCTCTTTGTAAAACTCCTCCTCCCCTTCATCTTGTATTTTATTATCCTCCAAAGATTTTTATCTCTTCTTTTGTTCGATGTCTTTCTCTGTGTTTCCTTGATTTGTCTCCTAATATCTCGTCCTTTCCCTCTCTCCTCTCCTTCTACTCCTCTCTTTTTTTATTCAAATTTAATTTCTGAAATAGTCTATTCATTCCTTCTGGGGTTGAGGGTTCATGTTTCCTTCTGCTGAGCTCAGAGGCTTTCCGGTCAAAGCCCATTGAGCAACAGGTCACAGTGTGTGTGTGTGTGTGTGTGTGTGTCCTCTGGCTACGAGCCCATCCAAACAGAAATCTCAAGTGTGAGGAGTTTGCGGAGCAGATGCCAAATTGTAAGCGTGTCTCTCCATCTCTGTGTGTGTGTGTGTGTGTGTGTGGACTTGATAAATAATAATCCAGGGAGTAGATGTGTGGTTTAAAATCTAATAAAGTGCAGTTCCTCTTCTCTCGGTAATAAACGTTGACCAGGTTTGAACCCTCCTGCCGTGTGATGTTCGGAGACGAGGCCGATGCTTCACATCAGTGGAACGCGACTGTCGGCCCAAAAATTAATTTTTCTGGGTATTAAACTAAACCAAACTAAATAAGTTTGTCCAGTCTCATTTATTCAGACCCTCCAGGATTTACTCAGGCTCGTCCAGGCCTTAACTTTCTTCTTAACTTTCTTCTCTACGGGGTATCACTCAGGCTTCACCTGGTCCCAAACGCTGCTGCTGGATCCTCACCGGTTCATCAGAAGGTGATCGTGCAGCACAGGTTCGGGCCTCGCTGCGCCGGCTTCCTGTGCGTTGGAGTTTTCACCCTGAGCAGGAACACGCAAAAACAAAAACACTTTTTTTGTGAGATGCCTTTTTTTCAAGATACGTCAGCGCTAAGCCCGAGTTTTTCTGTCCCATCTGAGCCTGTGAGAACCGAGTCCGACCCAAAACCAACTTTGTGTCTGTCCGAACACGACTCGAGCACGAGGCGGTTCATGTAAGTTCTTCTCATCGCAACTTTGACGAGTTCCATAAAGAGGAATCTTAATTAATCCTAATCTTAATCTTAATCTTCAGACACATTGATAGGAGACTGCTACTTGCAAAACACGTTTCAACAATGTGACTGCTGTTAAATCCCTTTTTATAACGTTCTTAAAACTGCTTTCAACTCTACATGATTGATTTCCTTTCATTTTTATTGTTGTTTTGGTTCTTCGCTGAAGGACTGTGTAACTTTATTAAGTGCGACACATATCAAACTCTACTTCAGGGCGGGGGAGGAGTGGGTAATGGTTCCTACTTGACAATACATTCTTTCATTACGACTTAATGTTCCGAGACAGACAAGTTTATTAGTCTGTTTATTGCGAGTCGTTCAGATTCAGTCGGCTCTGAAAGTGTTTGTGAATCCCACTCGAAGTGTCCGACAGCTCGGCTCGAGTGTTTGCGGCTTCAGGGGAGATAAATTCCTGACGAGGGAACACGAGCCGAAGGCATCAGGGAGGATTTTCTGTCACGATGGACTCACACGGTCAACAACACACTCACTGGTCAAAACAACTCCAACAGCACATCAGTGAAACCTGACTCATCTCCTGCCGCGGAGAAGTCGAACGTTTCTGTTCCACAACAAGTGAACTTAAGAGAAAGTGGTTTCACAGAAAGTTGAACGATCACAATCACTATGATCAGCAGCGAGTATTTGTGGCCTGTGATTAGATCACTATTTACTGCTCCTGTAGCCGACATCAGAAACAGAAAGGTGTGTCAACGACAGCTTAACGACCACACGCAGGTAACAGGGCGGAGCTTGTGAGGCCTGAAACGAGAGATTCCAGATCTGCTCCTGCGAAGAAAAAAAATCAGGCGACTTGACTCCTCGGAGTGATTTACAGTGAATAGGATTTAACATGTTGGTTCAAAACTGGTGCAGCAGAGATGTTTCGAATGTTTCTCTTTATGACACATACTCCTCCCCCGAGCCGATACCTACATTACCCACAATGCAACGTCCTCTGCATAACCCGCTGTGAGTTTTAAAACACATCACTGTTGCTAAGTATTAACCAAACTTTCCACATTCACGTACAGGCCCTCGGTTTCATTCTTGCTCAAGTGAGGGTCTGCGTCAGGCCTGCGTTCCACACATTCGTACCTGATCCCACTTTCCATTCCAGCATGTTGCAACCGGAGCGTGTGCAAAGCGCTCAGTCTGCCGGGTCAGACGTCCTCATCTGTTCATACGGACGTCCACACTCCTCCAACGATCACGGCAGCTAATGTTGCCTCTACAAGAGGAGGTGCGGGCTGCAGAGGTCCGCCGAGTTCACCTCTATCTATTCTTCTTTCTCCAACTTGTGCAGCTGTCTTCGTTCTCCCAGGGGTTGAGGGTTTTGCTGTGGAAAAAAGAAATCAGAGGCTGCACACAGACACACACACATACACGCACAAACACACATTCCCTGGAAAGAGGCTGGAGGAGTCAGCGGCCTCAGTAGTAAGGAAGCGTGTTCTGTGTGTTCCTAGAAATAGTGTGTGATGTTATATAACCTGCTGCTGTGTGGCAGTGCACTGTGTGACGGACTGAACCACAGGCAGCTGCACGGCCTGCGTCTGCAGCTGCTTTAAAGTCTCCACTGTCTCCTCCACTGATGGCACAAGTCAGTGACCCACGTTTCGCTTCACCCAAGCACCGAGACGTTGCAGTTAGTTTGTTTCCCAAGTTTAGAAAGTTTCCTGAAATCCTCCAGAGAGGCTGTATGTGAGGATGCAAACGTGGGAGTCACGGTTGCTCCAGACGTTTTTTCCAGATCTGTTCCAGCCCTTCATGTGTGAGCCGATGTGAGAATACAGCAGGAACATTCTCCGGGCATGACGAGGAGGATGTGTCTGACGCGAAGAACACAGATATCCAGAACAAGACGCCAAATTGGAAAGACGACAAGATCGGCGATAAGATCCGACGCCGGTGTTGATGTCAGGCGTCACTGCTCACCTGAACACTTTCCTGTTTCTGTGGACACGTCTGTCCTCAACAATCTTCTGCTGCTTTCTTCATATGTGAAAGAAATACTCCCCAGTGTTCAGAGGCAGCTATGAACAGTACTAGTACAAGTGAGACATGCAGCAAAACTTATCAACGACCCGACTCCCTGATTTGAAATATTTGGGTTTCAACAACCTGGAAAAACCAGGAAAAATCCTCGACAAGATTTAAGTAACGTAAGACAAAAACTCACTGATTGACTTTGTCCTTTATTCTGTATTTGATTTAATGATCTGTTTGTCACCTGGAGTTAGTTCTGGTCCAGCTTGAGGGAGGAAACACCTTCAGTGTCTTTACTGACGCCTCTGAACTGTGTCACAGCCTGAAAATGATTTAATATCTCAATGATTAGTTTAACAACAACAACAACATTCTTAAGACACCAATATTAACTGTTATACTCTTGAGTTGTATTTGTTTTCTCTTTCTCCCCTCTTTGCGGTTGTGAAACTACGTGTTTGAGCCTCTGCCTCTTCACACCCACTTCGCCCTCTGAAACCTTCCTGTCGACACTTTGAATATCTGGAAATCACGGCTCAGCTGCTCCTCACAAGGTGTTTTCTGAAAAACGATCAGAGTGGGAAACAAATGGGTCAAAGTGTGAAACTTTCCACTAACGTGACCTTTTTGCCTCCAGATGCGTTTTCTTTTTTCTTTTTCCGTAAACTTCCAGTTTCTGTTATCGACAGTAAACCTGCAGCCTGTAATTCCTCAGAGATAACAGATCTCACATTCTCCAGATTTGCATTTCTGCAAACTTTCCCTCAGGGCGTGACCGGGTCGTCAGCAGAGCACTTTGAAATGTAGAGATTTTAGGGGGAGAGATCCTGAGAACAGCTGGACGACGAAAAACATTCAAACAAAACAAATTATAAAACGATAAAATGAAATAACCCACATATTATGTTCCGATTTTGGGTTTTAAAAGAAATCAAAGAAATCGAGATAATATTTGAATAATTGAATAAAAGAAAATCCAACATAATAAAGTCCGGTGGTGTAAATCACGTTTATGTAGGAAAAGATTTTAATGAAATCTCAAAGTTGACGTTTAATACTTGATGTTTAAAGCTCAAAGGGGAGGAGCCTTCTCGGGCCAACCTATCCCAGGATGCTTTGCGTTTCGGTGACCAACCATTTTGGCTGCCTGTGGTCAAGATGTGTGGACGACAGGTGCAATGATGTGTTCAGTTGTGTGAACGTAGCCTCGGTGTTAACACACTCAAATTCTGAAAAACAATAAATAAGAGTAGTTTTGTAGAGAATCCCGGCTCCTTACAGAAATCCTACAGTAACGTCTCCGTGATATTTCTCAACACATGTTCTGTTCAGTGACTTCCAGATAAAAATACACTCCGAGACTTCGTGGAACTGCTCAGGAAGTTATTCAAATGTACCGTAACCAGAGGATCAACATTTGAATGGAATTTGCATGTAAGTGGAAACGAACCTGAGGCGACCACCGTCGTGTTATTTTTTTCATCTGAGCTACGAGGAAGCCAGAGGAAACATTCCTGTCGGGGCAGCTCTTCATCCTGTGAGCCGCCGCTCTGCTGCTGCCGGCGCTGAGCGGCGGCGTGGGCCGCTGGCAGTTGGGATTTGCGCTTTGCTCACGCTGACCTCTGTTGTGTTAAACTTGTTCACAATCTGCTCACAAATCCCTGTCAACACCACGACTCGGCCCGCCCGCCCCATGAATGTGTGTCTCTCAACGGACGAAACGTTTTCTCGACTTCAAAAGTGTTTCTGTGGATGTTTCTACGCAAATGGACTTCTTGTCCTTCATGTCCTATGTTTCGGTCATTGGAGACATAATGTGACCAGGATCTCAGCGAACGTGAAGCGAAGAGCCTGCAGGAGCTGGTTTTTAAAAAGAAATCTGTGGCTCTGAGCTGCAGCCAGCTCCTGGAAAAACATGCAATTACCTCCACCGAGGCCGACTAATCCAGAGAAAGTGGAAAAAAACTCCTGCATCCATCTTTTAATCAACATGCGCTCCGACATTTAACAGGTTGGTTCTTTCCAGGACACGTCCTTTCAGCAAGTTGAGTGGAAATCAGGTTCGTTTTCCTGCTGACGATATCGATAATCATCGTACTTATCAACGCAAATAAACTATACAGGGACTAAAAGAGACATATACATATACATTTCATCACTTTTTTCACCAGGAGATATTAGATTTTTTAATTTTATTATCGGGGGATCCCCTGCTCTGTTCTCACATCGACCTCTCCAGGATCTCTACCGTCTTTATACCAGCAGGTCAGACGGAGGAAGTCTCACCCTCCAGAGAAAATACAGAGGATCTGCGGAGTTCAGCTCAGAACTTATAAATAAATGTATAATAATGAAAGTAAAAGATATTGCCCTCTCATGTCGAACACTGTGGATTGTTTTATTTGACATTCCCATGTTTTCTATCTCTGTTGTGTGCGAATGTAAATCTGTGGACGTCAGAACAAATCAAGTTGTAAACTGTCCCACATCTCTGTGGATTTGAAAGATTATAAAACTTCTCTATTACACAAACCCATTGTTTGTGTAAGAGGGTTGAGCTGCAGCATCCAGCTCCTCCTCAGGTGGAGGACGGACACGGTTTCGTAATGTGTTGCTGCAGTTGGAATAATTAGTCTTCGGTGCAGGTCTGGGCAGACACATCACGCCGCCCTGCATTCAGTGGTGGTTCTGACTGTGTTACCTGACGATCATTGGTTACAGCCACATCTATTTTGTTTGCAGAGCAATTCAGCTCAACGACAGTCTGAAGGGGATTTTACCCACCCACGACTTTAAACAGAAAACACAACACTCCTCCGCAGAGTAGGTTTTTTTTAGAGAGCAAGGTTGAAAAAAAAAAGAAGATGTTCGAGAGGAAGAGGTGAAAATCTAGAAGAGAAAATAATGAAGAGCTGGAAAAGACTCTTCCTTCATTTCTCTGCATGTGGACACATTTGTTTAAAGACCTTCGCTGGAGAATGTGTTCCACGTTTGAATTCAAACGATCGACCAGCCAATCGGCCGTTGAGCCCCCGCTCACAGAGGAATGTGATTGGCTGAGGGTTGACGTGCAGAGACCACCTCGGAGCAAAACGTCCTCTCGCTCTCGCTCAGACTCTGTCAATGATTAAACTCTGTCTGAGTCCACTCTGCTC
Organism: Paralichthys olivaceus; assembly: GCF_024713975.1. NCBI lineage: Eukaryota > Metazoa > Chordata > Actinopteri > Pleuronectiformes > Paralichthyidae > Paralichthys > Paralichthys olivaceus. The sequence continues at coordinate 1,983,987 of NC_091094.1, forward strand.
ATTCTGAGAGACTTAATGACTCAAGCACACAAAGACCTTCAGCAGCTGCTTCGCTCCCACAATAAAAAGAAACTAAAGAAAGTCGCCATTAACCCGTTCTCGTGGGAATTTATGGCCGAATAAAAACACTGGCTGTGAAGAACTTCTTCAAATGAACCGACTGTACTGTCACTGCTGCGGTTCACCGGCTCATCACCTCGTCTTTATTATCATCCGACACGTTCAGGTTTATCATCGTTAGACGTTAAAGGTCGTTGACACCTTCAGGTTCAAACCTAAACTGCAGAGAACTACAACTCCCATGATGCTCTGACAACAAGATTCACCTGTATGTTCCTAAAACAACAGAAGGATTTAAGCTTTAAAAGGCTCATTTATTTATCTTAAAGCTGTTTTTAGAGAAGTTCTGGTCGCTGTCATTTCACTGCAGTGTGTGTGTGTGAACTTATTCTTGCACCTAACTTTGATTCTCGCTCTTTAACACGAAGGCTTTCCATTTTATTCTATCTCCATCTAATTAGTTAATTATATTATAATTAGTGAATTCACCAATCATATCGTTAAGCTGTGTAGAATAACTTTGATCTTATTTGCATATATTATTTGCATGGACGTTAAAATATCCAAGAAATATTCAGTTTTGAATGTGAAACAGTCACAAGATGGAGGCTCTGATGTGTTTCTGAACATTTTGACTTTTATCGTCGTGAACAGTTCGTATTAAATCATCGGGGCGGGGGAGGGGGGTGACTGACCCCTGATTGAACAACGCAGACTTTACTCCAAACTAACGATCTTCTGTCCCACAGGAAACAAGACTGCAAGATGTTTCGGTGGTTTGGACTCTAATGGGATTTGTAGGCAATAAAAAACAAAAAAAAAAAGTAAAGTCAGAGAAACAGAAAACAACAAAACCAGACATGAAATAAAACAATATCAACAGTTTACGCTCGAGCTGTCGGCCAATTCCACTTCCGTCACAATGAGCCATTCTTCTTTTATTGTCCTCTTTCATTGTTTTCATTAGATCGTTCTTTCCTCATCGTTTTCATGGACTGAATCTGCTCATTAAAAAACGATCACGATGTCGTATTTGGATCATGTTACGATCAGCTGAGCCGGGCGGAGCTGCAGCAGCTTGATTGGATTGAAACATGCACCGAGATGCAGGTCGACCGAAACCTTCTACCAATGTGTTGCCTACTTTCAGGTCACAGCTCTCGCAGCGACTCTGAGTGGAGAGCGTTTCATGATGTTTTCTGAATGACTGAGCCGCCGCGCTTTGTGAAAGCCGCCGCAGCAGAGTCAGTTAAAAGTGTTTCAGAGGAATGAGTCACCAAATAGTAAAGACGGCTTCGTGGAAACGTGCATTTATATTTGGTTAATGCGCATCAGATAAAGAGGTTAGATGAGGACGCACACACACACACACACACACATCACTGCAGGTTTAATGCTGTTGTGCATCTGTTTTAATATCTAAACATCCCAGTTGCGTTATCGTGTGTTCGGGTACGTGCAGGTTTACAGGTGAGTGGAGACGCTCAGCAGGTCAGACATCGCAGGCCGACAAACACCGAGCGTCTTCGTGGAAACAGCCTCAGGGGAAAGATCGTATCTACTTCGCTTTAGTGGTGTGGTCGAATGTTTGTGGTGCAAAAAAAAAAAAAACACGAGAACAAGCCACAGAGCTCAAGATTCAAAAAGTGCCTCACAGATAAATACAGGACCGATGAGGCTCGTTCCGCTTCCACACATTCACACAAGTCGAGGAATTTCGTGGATGGATGAGGACAATGTCAGACTGAAGGAAACATTTTAAAAAAAATCCACAGTGAGCGAGTCGGTGACGTGTCTCGTGCGCGGTCGGTGCAAATGTGGAAAAATATAAATAAATCCATTCACATTAAAATGCCAACGAAAACGTCAACTTGGAAAAAAAAAACGAGATTCCAGAGCTTTATTAGAGAATCTCCTTCTTCACATGTGGAGACGCAGGGAGAGTCTGGACCCGAGGAGCACATTCGAATAACTTGAGTTTTCATTTGAGCATCTCCCATCGAAGCAGTTAAGAATATAAAGTGAGGACTTGAGTTTTCAGGGGAAAGAACAGATCATCTGCACAACTGTGTAAGAAATACTGTGAGACAGAGTCAGGAGAAAAGACAGGACATGGTTCTACTCTAGTTTCTGTCTTGTTCTCTGTCCACGTCCCCTGACACCTTCACTCTCACACAGGTAGCTTGTTTCCTGCGTGGTTTCCTGTTTTAACGCCTCTCTCTCTCTCTCACCTCCTCTTTTTATTTCAGTCTCTCTCAAAGGTTGAAGACTTTCAGAGTAGGACACAGGTGCATTTTTCTCTTTCGTCTCGTAACGTCTAATTGCAGCTGTCGGGAAGCTTCATTTTGACTCAGAGTTTGTAATTACTGTTGAACGAGCATCCGATCAATTAGTTCTCACATTTAAGACAGAGGGTTTTTGCGATGACTGAGAATCGGTGCAAAAAAAAAAAAAAAAGGGAATAAAACTGAATCTGCTGGGAAAAATGTTGCTTCAGTAAAAACAACTACGACTCTGACCCATTGTACACATGCAGATGAGGCTGTGGGTGTTTTGCAGAACCCGGTGGTTGTGTTGTTCGCTTCGTTGATCCCACACAGTCTCTGTCACAGCACCAAAAATCCCCTCACACCCCCAACATCATTGTTTTTACTGTTAATCTGCCCAATCACGACCTTCTGAAGAATAGATGCTGAATCTACAGAAATGATGCTATAAATAAAACCTTCATCTGATGTGTGCACTCTTCTTTACATCAGGTATCGGTGGAAATACTATCTTTATTTATGAGAAACATTCGAGTGAGAAAACAGGAACCGAACCCGTGACGCTTTTTTATTCTCTTCACTTTTAAAACGTCTTTTTATGTTTTTAATACCAAACATTTGTTTTTATCTTCTGTCACATGGAATCCATCAAACAATTTAATTATAAATGTAATGTTTTCTAGTAAATATCATATAAGACATGACAATACACTATTTTTAATCAAATACAAGCACATACGTGAGCTGCTCTTTATATTTGCACCGAGGAAACAGATAAAATAACTTTTGTCTGTGAATTTAAAACCTTTTTACTGTTTAAAAACTTCTATTCTCTTCTGTTTCTCTTTTATATTTTCACTTTGTAACTGAATGAAGGAGTGAGTCAGCGAGATATTTAAAAAACGCTACGACAAAGAAACATCCCCAAAAATGTTTGTATAGTTTTTTTTTTGGCCCAGAAAAAAAAAAAAAAGCACAATTTTGATATCACGTCCTCTGAGACGTGTGAGACATCATAACGATAATGGAGTTTCCCACGTTTGCAGCGGTTTCAGTTCAGTGGGACGTTGGCATAAAACGTATTGGTTTGATTGTTTCTGGTTAAATAATGAAAAGGAAACAATCAGTTGAAACTTCAGTCTAAAAAAAACCACACACAATAAGTCTGGTTACTGAGGTGAGTCGAGGCCGGTGGTGTTTCCAAGTGAAGAGGGCGTTAGAGAAGAAAATGAAAGTTTGTTCTGAGTCATAAAGAAAGATGATTGATCCCATGATGCAAACCTTTGTTCTGTTAAAAAGACCTTTGACTAATTTTAGTCCATAATTTGCATTCTGAGTTTTAACACTTAAAATGGAACCAGCAGCTTTTCCAAACTTTTGACTCTCAGCAGTTGTGTGGACGGGCGAGCGAAAACGAAGCGCCACGGGTTTGACTCCAGATTAAAATGTAGTTGGGTGGACGTAAACTCAAGCTCAGTCGGTGCTTGTCGTTCTTGTCCTTGAGTCCCAGAAATAACTTCTGCTGGTGCAGAGGTTACCTCCCAACCTTTTGGACTCGGCATGAGTGTGTGAGCAGGTCCGTCTCTGTGACCCCTCGTTAATTATCTGTGTTCTGCAGGAAACTCGGGAAAAACGCTCTGCGTCGGGTTCAAGCGAGCACAAGCCCGAAACGCCCAAACTGCTCTGTTCGGTTTCCTCCGCTTTACCTTTTTTTTCCCCTCACCTTTTGTTTTGGAGAGTTTGTTTAAAGGAAAACACGTCACGTGGACACGGTTGGCGAGCGCAGTGACCAAACCCATCGAGCACAACAGCTGACTTGAGATGGCGCCAGTTCAGTGGCGTGACGTGTGTCCCAACAAGGCTGGAGTCCTGTCCCCGCCGGTCCGACGTTTCCTTTTTGCACAGACATTGTTCTGGTTCTCTACGTCCGCTGTTGGCCTAAAGGCGGAACAACAATGACCCCCTCTGTTCCACGTTTCAAGGTTTCATCCAGAACGGCAAAACGGAATAAAGTACCATCCTGCCTTGGACAGGCTGAGTAGAAGGGGCTTGTGTGTGGGGGGGCGAGAGAGGAAGTATTTAACCCCCTGCAGAGCATTCAGTCCCAACAATGTGTGTGTGTGTGTGTGTGTGTGTGTGTGTGTGTGTGTGTGTGTGTGTGTGTGTGTGTGTGTGTGTGTCCACTGCAGGTGAGGTTGAGTTTCCATCGTTGCAGCGAGCGAACCATCTGTGAACGAGCTGTTTTAAAAAAAAAGATTTTCCCTAAAAACAGCAACAGAAACGGTTTCACGATACAAAACAACATCCGGCCGAAAACAAAAGACGCACAGGATTCATTTAACGTGGATTTAAAGGCTTTATTCCGCTTTTATTGTTTTATAAATAAAACTTTCTAGACTTTATTCAAACCACCAGCTGTTTCTGTTGTGACAGGAACCCCCCCCCCCCCCCCATCTGCTCACGTATGGCACAACACAGGAGGGTGATTATCATTTTACAAAGAGGGAATAAATATATAATCCGAGCAAATGCGGTTTAAATCCAGTTGGATGACCGTGGAAGTGCATTTCCAGCTCAGACATTGTATTAATGCATCTGTTGAATATTAAACCTGCAGCAGATAAAAGGGACGAAGACGAAAATCTCCGCTGACTTCACGGGATTTATTGCTGATTTACTGTATTGTGTGTTTTTTAAATCTCTTTATAGAACCAGAGCTGAGCTTCTTAATGCACAAATGAAATCTGTTGTTCTTCTGTCTGCGCTCGTTCCTGTCACTCACGTGTGACCACGTTAGTTAGTGATGCCATATGTGGGAGAGAATTACAGTTGGAGCCCTATTGACCCCCCCCCCCCCCCCCAGTCCTCTTCCTTCACCTTCAAGGTCACGTCACTAACGCTGCACCCAGCGGATCACACACACACACACAGACACACACACACACACACAGACACACACACATTCAGTCCTTCATCGTTTTCACCAAACTCTTCCAACGCCACCTGAGCCCAGGTCCTCTGGGTTTTAATAATTTGATCAAACGCAAATTCTCCACATTACATTTACATGAGTGAAGAAGAAGAAGAAGCAGAACTGTCAGTGAAAAGCTGTTTTCTGGGTCTGGAGTTTGTTCGCGTCGACCAAAAGCTCTTGAGTCTCACTTGTCTTTCCAACTTGACGTCTTCATCGGCATCTTCTCATCCGGAGGTTTTTGTAGTCTCCCGGTTTTGCGTCCATCCACTCGATGTAGAAACGTCATCAACACGTCCACAACTCCACTTTCCAGACATTTCTCCAGAGGGCTGGCAGGAGACGCTTCGGAAAATGACCGGAGCGACGGTGAATCTTCAGCGGGTGAATTTGAAAACAGACCTTGTGTCAAACTCTGCAGAAGGAAAAGTACGATAAACACGTCGTCATGGAGAAATGGAGTTTTGATGAAATTGATTTTCACGTGTTCCAGGAGCTTTAAAGTTACACAGAAGAAGTGAGGCTGTTTAAAGAGGAAGAGGTTTTATCTCAATTAAAGTTTGTGAGTCATTGTTGGTAAATTGTGTTGATTCTGAACTCCTGTGCACACACACACACAAACACACACACACACACACTTGTTGGTTCCCTGAATGGTTTATTTTCTGTGTACTAGAAAACACTTAACCGCCGGTGCCAGGAATCGAACCGGCGACAGTTTTGGTGGTCAATCAGTCTGCTAGTTTGCTGTTTTTGGATCCGCCCACATTAGATTACCTGGACCAATGAGATTACAGTATTTTGGCGCTAAAAAGCCCTTAGAAAAAATGAACCACAACTAAATGTCTGAAGGTGAACTACTGACCAAGCTTGTGGTGTGTGAGTGTGAGTGTGTGAGTGTGTGTGTGTGTGTGTGAGTGTGTGTGTGTGTGTGTGTGAGTGTGTGTGTGTGTGTGTGTGTGTGTGTGTGAGTGTGTGTGTGTTTGTGAGTGTGTGTGTGTGTGTGAGTGTGTGTGTGTGTGTGTGTGTGTGTGTGTGTGTGTGTGTGTGTGAGTGAGTGAGTGAGCGCACACACACACCTATGTCTCTATGCTTCATCACACACTCTCGATGAACGCTGTCGGTGCACAGAGGCAGAGAAAGTTCCCCTGATGTATTTTCCATCCAACCACTGACTGAGTGAAGAAAACCACACGCTTGTGTGTCTTCAGGCTCCGAGCTTCACTGCTGAACGATGGAGAGAATGAACAATCGGCTGTGCGACCCGTCTCTGCCGAGGGACCACTGAGCAACGTGGAAAAGCCCCCCCCACCCCCGCACCCCCGCCTGCAGCAGACTGATTGATGGCCCGCAGCAGAAGGTTGAGCCACGTCTGAAGTGGGTTTTTTGGGGCATTCAGCATCATTTACCTTCATCTAAATGATCTGTCACTTTGAACATTCGCTGACATTTAGAACAAACTTAGGAGGAATAAGTCATTTTCCTGCTGCTGTCTGTAAACTGAGTGGTGCAGAGAGTCGATAGTGACGGAACGAAGACTAGAGTTAGACTCAGCATGGAGACGGTTCGTCCGCCCTGGTCCAACAGTCCCCTGAGCTTCAATCAAGCTGCAGCAAACTTGTAGACACCAGTTCTCTGCACATGCTTCATCCAGATCTGTAAATTCTTCCCTGGGGAAATAATGTAAAACAAAATCCGTGGATTCGTCCCTTTGTCCAGATCCAGACTTCTAAATTCAGTGAGTTCTCTCCTGGTCCGCGTCCCGTCCTTCTACATTTATTAAAGTGCAGCTCTGGCAGCTGACCGTGCACCGAGGCTCTCACCACAGCAGCCAGAGACAAACCACTCGGACTTCAGCATTTCACCTTTCTTTACTCAATCAGAACAAAACTCTCTTGAATACAAACTCAGAGGCGACTGGCTTTTCAGCTCTGTCCCTGTCCGTCTCAGTCCTTGTGTGTCTCTGAGTGTCTCCTCTCCAGGCAGCTCGCCCGCTGCCTTTTAAACCTGAGGATCAATCATCAGCTCTCACCTGATTGATCCTATATATATATATACGTATATATAAATATATATACATTTATATAAAAGAACAGATTTTAAGTGACATAAGAACATGTTAAAATTACATTTAAAAAAAAGAAATATAAGTCAACTTAAATTAAAAAGAATGCATAAAAACAGAAAAGAAGAAAGTGATAAACATTCTAAAAGCACTGGATTGTGGGCAAGTGTAAGATCTACTCTGATATCTGTCTCTGCAGCCGCTCCCAGCAGCACAACCTCCCACAACTTTCACACCTTCGGTTTAAAACTCTGACTTTCGGTTAAAACCGTGTCCCCATGAATCATTTCCACAAACCTCCAGAACCACAGGGCAGATTCTGATTCAGAAGACCCCCTCCACCCGCGTGACTAATAAACCGACTCTGTTGTGTAAATTGGTGGAGTCGCTCTTTAAAAAACGGAAACTTACTGATTTTAGAAGTGAACATGTGTCTGAAACAGAGGCAGCACGGCGTGAAGGGATGAAATGAAACATTATCGGGCGTAACTCTGCAGCTCATGACGAATAATTACAAATGACTGAAAGAGAAGAGGAATCTGTTTCTGCACTGAAATGATGAATTAACAAACACGTACAAGGATACAAATATAAATCTGATCTGATAATCTACTCACTGACTTGAACAGTACTTTTAAAAACCCGAGCGGCAGCTAACTGTGTAAAATGTAATTTGTTAGTCATCTGAACTTCTCCAGTATCAGACCTGTGAACCGGTTTGGGCCGAGAGCCGTAGTTAGAGAAACCGTTTGAGGTTTGAAAGTTTGAAGGTGAGAAGAGAAAGAAACGGTTCAGTTTCTGTTTGAATTGACTCAAAGTACAGAAATTACAAAGATCCCAACAGAGCTAGAAAATGTGTGTGTGTGTGTGTGTGTGTGTGTGTGTTTGCTTCAGTTCTGTGATGCAATGGGAGCCTCAGTGCATGCTGGGAAATTCCCCAGACCCAGGCAGGACCCTGAATATGATCAGTGCAGAAAATGAATGAATGGATGGAAACCTGCTGACGACGAAACATCAAAACACTTTTTAACATCAAAAAACAGACGAGGACCCAAACAGGCTCTTTGAAGCTGCGACGAACCGACTGCAGACATGAACTCTGGGTAAAATACGGAGCGTCGGCTGCAGAGTTTGTCGTTCACACAACACAGCGGGGAGGGGCGGGGTTGTAGTTTTTTTACGTATCGTTGTTGACAAAGGAGTGAAAACACGAGTTCCTCGGTGGAATAAACATCCATGGATATTAAACGAGTGTCTGAAGTTATTCTGTGTGTTTGAAAAGTCTCTGCTTCCTCCTCTGTGAACATATGGTCGTCCACGCTGGTCAGTCCGGAGGGGGGGGGGGGGGGGGGGGGGGGAAGGTTCTTTTAGTTTGAAAGTGATTCACAGTTTGCTGTGGGAACATTTGTCACCGGTGCAGCTGTCAGATGAAGGAGAAGTCGACGCGGACGCGTTTGGTTTGACGAACAAACAAGACTCGACGGCGTGGCTTTGTTTTTTCCTTCACGGTCAAACGTGGGATCAGAGGTAGAATCAATATATCGACGGTGAACGTATGAACGTTGGTTTTCATGAGCTGGACATTGAAAGTGGTATAAAGTGGTAGTTGGTAGTACAACATGTTTTGTTATTGAACAAGACGCTCTATATTTCTTATTTTAACGATCACAACATTATTCTTGAAATCTTATATTTCTTTGCTTTTTCTGTCTGACTTTTTACCGACCATCTTTTCTTTTTTTTTTTTTTTAATGACAATTTTTCCATATGTGCAAAGCCCTACTCTCTTTCTTTTTTCTGTCTCTTCCCTCAGTGCTGGGATCTGTTTGGCTTCACGTGGCCGCACTCTCCCTCCTCAGCACCCTATTGGTCCAGAGCAGAGCTTGCCTCTGCGGCTATTGGCCGGAGAGAGAGGGTCCCCTCCGCTCTATTGGTCGGGCGGGAAGTGGTTAAATTTGCCCCCTGCTCTTTCCTCACATGCAGCAACACACTTAACACAGAGGCGTGAACACTCAGTACAGTGTGTGTGTGTGTGTGTGTGTGTGTTTCTTGGAACAGTTCCTGTCTTCTGGATATCAGGAGTTCAACAGGTGGTCTGACTCTCTGTTTACATCCACTCCAATAATCACATTTTAACCACTTCAGCCTCATTATCTGTTTTTCACATGTAAACAAGTTGGAGACATTTTCCTTTTTTAAACAATGTTTCCTTCCCATGATGCATCATCACAGGCATGGGGGGGGTAAAAGTTCGTGAGTCTGAACTTTTACATGATCGCAGAGAACTTCAGAAAATAAAAAAAATGCATGTTGTGTGTTGGAGCTATTTTTTTGTAAAACATCCACGTGTCTGTGCAGAGATGAAACAAACACATAAAGTTTTTACAAGTACAATTTAAAAAGTACTTTGAGGAAGATGCAGTTTTAAGCTAAGCTAAGTTTTAAGCTAAGCTAAGATTACGTCCCCGCTCATACATTTTAGTTTTACGGCGACGTGCGACAGGATACATGAGCCTGTTACCTGGGTCTGGTTCAGGTCGGGTTTGTATGTTTGTAACGCTGAAGTACTGATCATGAGTGCACCGGTGCAGACAGGAAGTAGATTACCTCTATCTGCAGTTGGTTGCTTAGATGCACAAATTACTTCAAACAACAAACGTGCAGAAACAGCAAGGAGGTGTGAGAAGTGTCAGAAAAACAAAAAAACCAAATCTCAAAACTGGTCTTCAACACACACACAAGAAACTTTCATTTAAGACGCTCGTCCACATGGCAAACGTCCAAAAATACACAACTGCTGCAGACATATGGACTCAACATGTGCAATGTGGAAGACAAGGAGACAAGGAGACAAGGAGACAAGGAGACGTCACATTTGGATTTTGGACAAATTTAGCAGCAGCCCTCTCGTGTACCAGCGGCTGCAACAGTCAGTTCGTCTGTAACGCACATAATCAGGTTTTAATTGGTTCCTGCACAGAGGAGACCCTCGAGAGTTTGAAGAAACTGAATCTGGATGCATTGTGCTGTAAAGTGTTTTTCTCGAGTGAACACTGAGCTCCGACGATCCACATTGAAAGTGACGTGTTTTCACTTTGGCGTGCACAGTCTGAGCCGGAGTGACAGCTCCAGCACCTCGGAGACTTTTGATTTTGGTCGAACAGCCCGGTGGTGGATGAACGGTGAAAGAGGGGAAAACGGAAAAAAAAGAACAAGTGAGGAGGGAAAGAAAGAGGAAATCTATTGTCATCTTTTCTTGCTGCCCCCTCTCCCAAACATTCCACCCCCCCCACCAATCTCCTGTCAGCTCTATTGTCCTCCGTCATAATGGAGTCCGTTTGATCATCTTAAAAACTGCTGATTACCAGTCAGGGCGCTTTCAAGGTCCGACCTCAAAACAGACTCAACAATACCGAACAGAGAGGGAGTTCCTCTGAACAGTTTGGGCCCCTGCAGATTATAAAGACCATGGCTTTAAAGACCCCACCCCCCTTTTTCTATACATACCCCAAAAACACATTGGAAACGCCGCGCTGCAGAGGACCGTGGATATGAGCGGGACACATACCAGGAAAATATGGCTGCTTCTGGGAAAGAGATGCAGTGCACGTGTCTGATGTCTTCCCCTGAAGATGCTTCGTTGGAAACTAG